>NC_085846.1:32385343-32685343 GCF_035594765.1 Anolis carolinensis | reverse complement strand
GTCATTCCCTGAAAGTCAATTCTTCCAAATGGCTGCTGGCACTCCAGTTGAAGCTGTCATGACCCGTAATCATGTGTCTGTGCATTGCAACATATACAGGCATCATGTATGAATAGATTATTACATATGGTGCCATGCGTGCTATATAGAACTCTGGTTAGGGCTTGCAGAAGAGGAAAGGCATACAGAAAACATTGGTGGATGGCCTAGTGTTGATTACAGGCTGGAAGAGTGCAGCCATATAGTGTGCCCAGACAGTAAATTTGTGGACTAGATGGTGCAGCAGTGCAAGGCAAGATGCACCTCACATTGTTATTTTAGGATTTTGACATAGACTGTTACGGTGACAGCTCTTTTCTTCAAGGAGATCACATCTCACGAAGAGAGGCACAGTTCTATCTTACCTCTTTATGTCATTCTGGTGGCTCTGTTTTCAGTGTTCATCCCTCCATCAGCAATCATATTTTGCCTTACCTTTTTTGTTTGGAGTGGCAAATGAACATTGGCTTGCTGCATATGCCACCAAGGTTATCAAATGGAGAAACATTTGGCTTTAGTTTTGAACAGGCAAGTCCCTCCTGCTATTACTGTGTTTGGTTAAAAAATTAACTCTGAAATGATAAACCAGCTGTTCTAACTCAAAAGTATTTACTAATAGTTAATAACCCAACCCATCAAAGTTACTTTTAGAGGTCAGGGATGCTAGAAAAATGTCCCTTATGATTTGTTTCTTTTTGTCAGCTGTACATCAGTATAAACTTACAACAATGTTCCAAATTTAATCTGGGTCTCTTGCATTGTGGCTGTGATCAGGAGAGGACTTCATAGTGTTGGCCTTGTGTTTCAGGGCAGAAGAGAGCCTTTCCATTTTTTTTCTCCTCTGCCTCTCTGTCTCCATGGATGTACAGCCTTCAGAGAATTCACTGCTAGGCTGTTGACCAATAGAATGAAGTGCCCAGTCCAAGGTTGAGAACGACTAATTTGGGCCTGGAGCTGAAGCAGTTTCACTTTCCTCTTACTCCTCTCCCATTAATATTTTGTTCAATTATAACATCAATCCTAGCTGGCTAGTTGGTTAGGTTTTTGCCTTACACAGTACTTCTTTTATGTGATTGGTACCAGATTTATTATAATTGTGTGTATTTACCTCTCGAATAACATGGGAATAGGGAAATACGTGTTAAAATCATAAATATTGATCTATTTTATATGTTGTAAAAAGTTTGTAGGCTTGCCAGCCATACACTATAAAAGTTCTTCACCTTCTGCTTTTATTTTCCCCACCTTTTGATGATGGAAATTCATCTGTTTTTGTTTTGTTTTTTAGTTAATGACCAGGCAGTCTCTCATGTTGAGGGGCTAGTGCTTGGTTGGAGGCATTTCTTCTTTTCTTCTGGAGGAAAATTAAATCTTACCTGGTATACCTCACTGGGCAGAGATGTTGAATGCGCTATGCATTTGGGATGGGGATAGGGGTGTTTAATTTTTTTTACTGTTACATTCCTTGTAACATTAGTTTTCCAGTAACTAAAACCTTTGTTTGGGAAGCAACTGTGAAGGGGGTTCCTAAGCTTGAAATGGCAGTTGAATGAAAAACGTAATAAAAGAGGCACATGTGTTGTACTTGCATGTTTTGGGACAAAGTACTGCTTTATTCCTCCATTCCATTTTTCCTCTTCTTGTAGGTTTGTTTGGTTTGTTCTGTCTGGCTGGGAGGGATGTGTTTGCTTTTCTTGCTGATCAAGAGTGTTTGTACAAAGGGAAGTTAATGCACACAGACATTTTCCAATTTCACCCTTTCCCAAAAGCTCAGGGCAGGTTTATACAGCATTTCAAACAAATAAACAATGCTTAGACTGATAACTACTATTGAGATGATGTCACTTTGTTCTCACAAGTCAGAGGAAGACTCTGCCAAAATGTGTTTGAGCTTAAAGATTGTTGCCATTCTTTGTGGTCAGAGACTCTGAGCCAGCCAGTATAATTAGATTGATACCACTTAATTGTTTTCCCTTGGCCATGCCATTTCAGGTTGAGGGAGAAGGAAATGAATGCTTGAGGACTGACACCATCTAAAAAGCTCTTCTTACTTAGAATAACAGCCAGAAAAACATACCATTCTTGGTATTAAAACACCTGTCCTGTTTTGTTATCCGAAATAGTAATACAGGATAAGCATTTATTTTTATGAATATATCTGATCCTCTCTGAATAAACCAAGGAATGGCATTCCAAGATACTAATTTTGTAGCACCTGATATAATTCCTATAGCTCAGTGGTTCTCAATCTAGGATTCCCAGGTGTTTTTGGCCTTCAAATGAAGTGCCCAGTCCAAGGTTGAGTAAACTGGCTGGGATTTCTGAGAGTAGTAGGCCAAAATCATTTGGGGACCCCAGGTTGAGAATCACTGCTGTAGTTGCTCTGTTGAGATTGTTTCTAGGCTTCAAGTTGGACTGTAACCTGGACATACATCTCATAGAGCAAAACTTCCTGGTTTCAAAAAAGTTCTGCAGATTTAGATCCTTGGTCTAAACAGGCATGAGCAAACTTCGGACCTCCAGGTATTTTGGACTTCAGTTCCACAATTCCTAACAGCAGGTAGGCTGTTGGTAATTGTGGGTTTTGAAGTCCAAAACACCTGGAGGGCCGAAGTTTGCCCATGCCTGATCTAAAGGATAAAATTAAAATATCTACAAGCCTTTAGTTGTGGAATGCCTCTAAGACAGACTGCATTTTGAGATGTACAATTAGAGAACTGGCCACAAGTGGCTTTTATTTGATGCTGTGTGCAATTGTAAACAATGTTCTAATGTGGTTCTGGGTACAAATATGCTCCCAGAGAGCATATCTAGCCCCTGTATTATAGAGAAATTCTTGGAAACTCAAATTGTATTGGTGGTCCTCAGAAAGGATTGCACAGTTCATTCATCTCATGGTTAACAAAAGTAGAATAAATTGTTTGGAACAGTAAATGCAAAAACAGAATTAATGTGAAATCACAGAAACTGGCTTAATTCAAATGATGCGCAGGCTACAGAAATCCACATTTCACGTGATGAGGGTTAGAAATACCCTGGTTCAGTTTTTTTTGTAGTGTGAGCTATATGTTGCAATCCCAGTAGACATGTGCTGCAAATGAATGGTGAAACATCAATGTGCCAGGGAACAGGTATCTGGAGAAAAGTGTGTGTGTGATTGAATGGCAAGTTCTTCAAGTTTCACTCACTGTGCCTTACCCTTAAAAGAGGTGTGTGTGTGTGTGTGTGTGTGTGTGTGTGTGTGTGTGTGTGTTTTGGGACGGGAATCACTTTCAACCTGCTGTCTCTCATAAGCTTGTATACACTGTATTTGCTGACTTTGATGCTTTTGTTTATCACTAACATCTTTGACTAGAGAAACACTATTACTCATGTGTCTCGAAGAACCAGAATATGGATCACATGCAACTAGGAACTCTCTTGATAAGGTATTTGGGAAGTTTTTGTCTTCTAAATCTCTGTTATGACATCTTTTCTGCAGATAAAATGACCACAAAGATTTTGTGCAAGCCTCAGTCCCACAAACTGAGCTACCATCATGAGCACAGATGGTTTTCCTGTTGGGATCCTTGTATGAATAAAGCACATGAGTGGTTTTATAGTCATACCCCCTACCTAATTTTTCCCCTTAGTGGCACCTGCAGATTTCTTTTAAAGTTCATTGTCAATGGGTATAAATGTAAGATGTGAGTGAACAGAAAAAGATGCCTGCAGTTAGGCAGCAGTGAGTAGCTATGTTGCAAAAATCAAAGTTCACTGGTTACAGCTCTGAGCAAAATATGTAGATTTTCAGAATCTGCTTCTCTTCCTCCTGAGTCTATATACCTTTTATCACAATCTTAACTTTAACTTTATTTCTAGCTAGCAAATTACTAGCCTCAGTTGATATTACAACAATGATATCTACAGAAATCTCTAGAAAATCTGGTTGAAGAGAGAAAAGAGGGGACTTAATTTTCACTCCCTACCTACTATGTTTGATGGTGCCTCTTTTATTGATTCACTATTTTGGAAAACACTGTACCTGACCCACAGTAAGTGATGCTGTCTCTACTGAAAGTGTAACTACATCCATTGATGCACAATCGAATCTATGTCCATGATCTAATAAATTAATCAAATACAAATTGTGTCTTCCAAATTTGTTTTCTGCCTCCAAGATGAATATGTTTTTACTGAATGTGTGCTTTCAGTTGCGTGCCTTCAAATAATTTCCAACTTAAGGTAGCCATATTTTCCTGGCAAGATTTGTTTAGAGAATATTTGCCCTTGCCTTTCTCTGTGACTTGCTCAAGGTTTGCAGTTGGGTTTCCATGGTGGAGTGGTTTGAACCCTGGTCTGCAGAACTCTGCATACAGGCCATTATACTGCACTGGCTTTCTAGGCTTCCCATAAAATACATATTTTTAAATTTATTCTGAACCAGAATGTGGATGCCTGAGTACTTTAAATGTCACAAATATCTAAGGGCTCTTGGGGGGCAGTCAGTGGATTATGTGTGCATGGTCTGAGAAAGCAACAAAACTAACATCAATATTTTCCCACTCACTTGGCATCTGTTAGCTTGTACTGGCCCTATATTCCACACAATTCGCCATTCATTCTACAAACTCGCTGGTTATCTCTACATGCCGTGGAGGATGCCATTCTCTTACTAATGTTGGAATAATATTAATTCCCAGCCAAGTCAAGTTACTTTATGGTGTACTATGAGCACATGGAGGAGAATCTTTGTCTCAGACAGTAAGATGTCTTGTATCTGTAAGCCCGCATAAAAGAACACCCTCTTATATGAATTGTCAAGAGTTGTAAAAGATAACGTGTAAAAATTGTGTTCCCACCAAATTAAGTTCCTATGTACAGTAATATATAACTTCTCCACAATTGATTGTCTCAAAAATGCTAGCCTCATCTTCCCTCCATCACACTCTTGTTGGTATCCTGTTGAATATGCTTCTACAAAGCACATTTTTTCAGTGAATTTCAGAATCTTAACTTTTTATCTCTGTGCTGTATTCCATGGTAGAACAGACAATAAGAGGATACATAGCATGAAAGAAACTAGGACATAACTTTATAGGACTCTAATGTCTATCAGGCTAAATCAGCCATAACTTTAAGGACTAAGGCAGTCAAGCTAAGTCAGCATAGCTTCAAGGACTATAAGGCTAAATCAGCATACTCTATAGGACTCTAATGCCTATCAGGCTGAATCAGCATGGCTTCAAGGCTAAATCTGCATAAACTATGACTCTAATGCCCATTACGTGGAATAAGCATAGCTGCTAGGCTTCCAAAGCTAAATCAGCATAGTTTATTTTATGTCTACCTCGCAGCCCTACTGTATTGGACTCCTTCATGTTGATTGGTACTGTAACTGTTCATTTTAGATTGAACTCTTTTTACTGCTGTTTTATGATACTGTTTTTATTATGTATGTTTGTTCATGCCGTTGTATGTTGTTTTGAAAACTGTTTTGTACATGCTGGAAACCACCCTGAGCCCTCTTGAGGAGATGGAGAGATATATAAATAAAGGTTTATTATTATTATTAAGACTCTAATGCCCATTAAGCTGAATCAGCATAGCTACTAGGACTCGAGCCTAAATCAGCATAAAGTAAGACTCAAATGCCCATTAGGCTGAATCAGCATAACTTCAAGGACTCTAAGGCTAAATCAACAGTTAACAAAACACTCAATGCCCATCAAGCTGTATCAGCAGTTTCCAGGACTCTTAAGACCAAACAGGCTGAATTAGCTGAAGATATCTTCAAGGACTCTGAGGCCCATTAGTCTGAATCAGCAAAGCTTCAAGGACTATAAAGTAAAATCAGCGTTAATTTATATTCTAATGCCCATCAGGCCGGATCAGGATAACTTCAAGAATTATATGGCACAGCAGGCTTAATATGTGTTTTTTAATCAGGCTGGCTAGAGCTGAGGGGTTGCGGTTTGATGGACACGTGGAGGATCACGCACGTGACCCCTCCCTGTTCTAAAGCGCTTGACCTGAACGTTCTAATCTAACCGGAAGCCAGGCACTGGCCCTGACACTGCCTATGCGAAGAAAAAGAGCCTATGAGAGGTTTGGGTTTGGCGCGAATAGCGGCGATTGGCTGGGAGGAGGCGGAGCGCGCACTCCGGGGAACCAATGGGAGAGCTCGAGCGGGCGGCTAGCGCGCGCGCGCGCTCCGGCAGATGCAATTGTCATTCAGGAGGAAGGAGACAGCGAAGAGTTTGTTTGGCGCGGTTTCTCCGAGAGGGAGGCTGAGGAAGACTTAATTGGAATTAAAAGTTCCAGGACTGAAAGGTAGGAAAGAGTCCCGTTCCCCCATTATTCGTTAACAATTATTTAAAAAAGTACTATGAAGTAGCTACGACTTATGGAACTTCCTGCCACAAAACTTCACACGGTTTAAACGTGACTATTAAGGGTGGCTGTGGGTGTAGCTATACTGCAGAATGAATACAGTTCTACCCCACTGTAATTGCTATTCATATGCTTTAAAGCAGCAATATTTGCAATATATTACTATTATAATAACACATCATGCCAGGTTAACCCCAAAAAACTCCATCAGTGCTTAAAAGTTTGTTATGTTGGGCAAGTTTGCTCTAAATCAGGCATGGGCAAACTTGGGCCCTCCAGGTGTTTTGGACTCCCAACTCCCACAATTCCTAACAGCCGGCTGTTGGGAATTGTGGGAGTTGGAGTTCAAAACACCTGGAGGGCCCAAGTTTGCTCATACCTGCTCTAGATGCATCATCGGTGGGGTTCAGTGTGCTCTCTGGCTGTAGGGTAAACTACAACTCCCACTATAGTGAGTCAGTCCCCTCAAAACTCTCCAATAGGTTGAGTTACTCATGGGGGTTCTTTGTGCCAAGTTTGATCCAGGTCCATCATTAGTGAAGATCAGTTTCCCTGGTTGTGGGTGAACTACAACTCCCAGAAAGGAAGGTTAGTTGCTCCCAACCCCCCTCCCCAAGTAATCAAATTTCAGCATATCAGGTATGTGTGCAAAGTTTGGCCTAGATCCATCAATGTTTCGGTTCACAATGCTCTCTGGATGTACGGTAGATGAACTACAACTCCCTCAAATCAAAGTGAATTTCCTCCAGAGATCTCCAGTATTTTTTGTTGGTCATGGGGGCTCTGTGTGCCAAGTTTGGTCCAATTCCATCTTTGGTGGAGTTCAGAGTGCTCTTAGATTGCAGGTGAACTATACATCCCAGTACCTACAACTCCTATAAATCATGGAGAATTCTCCCCAAACCTTTCTAGTGTGTTCAGTTGCTGATCAATTCCTCTGTTTGCTGTGCGACATATAAAAGAATAGGAAAGGGTTATGGGAGAGGCAGTGGGCGGGGTCATGCAAATTCCACAGAAATGGAGAGTAAGAAACACTGGGATGTCTGTGTAGAGGAAACACATGACATCTAGGATGAAATTGTCCCCATATGACAATTCACTTGGGTGGTCAGCAGTATGGTGTTTGCGGAGGACATTAGCAGGGCTCTTGGACATGTTTACAATGCTCACTATAACCTGCAATGTCATTGGAGGGAGGGCCATTGATGTCTCCCAAGTAGTGGGAGCTATTGCTGTTTGTGGAGGCAGGAGGTTGTCTGTGTAAGTGGACATCCCAGCCACATACACACATAAATATTTTCACTTTTATTATGTGTGTACTTATAGATGTTATAACGACTTCTTTACTGAATGAGAAAACTTGGGGTTTCTGTTTACATTTTCCCCAAACTGTTTATTACTAAATAGTCATTAAACCCCCATGTATGGATGGCCAAAATGCTGAATACTAGAGATTTGGAGTAAGTAAGAACCTATATAATGTCCCAATTAAACAAATGTTTAGGTCATGATAATATCTGACCAGTGTAGAATGGAAGTTCATAGGTTTACACGCATCCTTCAGTTAACAGGTCTTCTGGCAAAGATATTTCTACAACCTTTTTTGCACACGTCACACCTCCTGTTCCTCAACCTCTTGTCTTGCTGAAAGGATTTTAGTAGCATTGGCATTGGGATGATGATGATGATGGGGACTGAGAAACATTCAACATTAAGTTGTAGCAGTGTGTCTGTTGCAATAAAACAGGGGTTCTCAGACTTTTAAAAACAGAAGGCTGGTTCAAGGTTCCTCACACTGTTGGGAGGGCGGACTATAGTTCAAAAATAACATGAAAACAACATGAATGAATTCATATGCACACTGCACATATGTTATTTGTAGTGCAAAAATGCAAGAACCATAAGGTAAAGGTTTCCCCTGACGTTAAGTCCAGTCATGACCGACTCTGGGGGTTGGTGCTCATCTCCATTTCTAAGCCGAAGAGCCGGCGTTGTCCATAGACACCTCCAAGGTCATGTGGCTGGCATGACTGCATGGAGCGCAAGAACAATATAATATCTAAAATGAAGAACACCTTTAACTAACATAAATTTACCAGTATTTCAATGGGAAGTGTGGGCCTGCTTTTGGCTGATGTGATAGTCAAGTTAATTAGGATTGTTGTTGTGTGTGCCTTCAAGTCGTTTTAGATTTAGAACAACACAAAGTCTAAAGTTTAGGGCAGGGGCCATATATTTATTGCAGTAAACAATGCAATAAAGATTGAACTGGAAAAGAATAAAATCCTACTGTAGATTAATGTGCCAGCCTACAGCATGCAGGGTACACTGTCAACTGCCTCCAGAATCTCTTAATAAATATTTCTGTGAACAAAACTCAACTAACTCGGTTGTTTCATTTAACCTGTGCATATTGTTAGTTTTGATTTTTTAAACAGGCTAAAACAGGTTGATTTGCTCTTTTTGTGGTGCTGTATTCCATCCTTTTCAGGTTATTTCTGCCTCTGATAGTACATTTTATTGAAGAAGGGAGGCCCCAAAACACATCTGATTTGTTAACTGAGATATACCTGTGTAGGGAAAGGAGTAAAACATGAACAAGGGACGGGAAATGAAGAGTCATTGGGAACTGAGATCCTTCCTGTTTTCCTGAACAAGAAGTGGACAGTATTCTATGCTCCAGCCCAGTCTCAGTGTTCTTACTCATGTAGGATAAACATTATACATAGGAATAATATAACAGTTGAGTTTTAAAAGGGGTGTTATATGCATGTGTCTGAGGCAGAGATTAGTTGTGTATGTTGTTTAACTTGTATACTGATACTTTATATGCTTCTCTTTGGTTTTAGTATCCACCATGCCTAATACCAGATCTAAGTCCCAACCCCAGAAACAGAATAAAATTGACTTTCCTAAGCGGAAATCAACTAGGACCCTTTGCCAGACTCTGGTTAAAGAAGAGGGTTCAAAGTTGGATTCAGTCCCAGCCTCACCACTCTCTTCTAAAAAGCAAGTCTTGCCTCTTAGCCCTCGCAAGCGTCTTGGTAAGTTGCCTTCCTCAATGTTTTCCAAAGCATCACTGGGCATGTATACTTTATATGTGTTTAAGTCGTCTTCTTGGTGCTAAAGTAACATGTGAGGCTTCTAGAAATTATGGTAGAAAGTGGGCCTATTTTCCAAAATACCACTGGGCTGACTTCATATGAGTTATAAGGTTTTCTTCTTGGTGCAAACTTGATATACGGGGCATTATAAAATGGGCCTTTGCTAGCATATACAGGCAGGCTCCAAGTTACAATTTGGTTTGTTCAGAAATTGAATTTGTAAGTTGGAACAGGTATATTTTTAAAGTGTAACTCCTGCCAAAATATATATCTTTTAGCTTTGAATAGCATGGGGGGGGCGCAACACCCCTGTGGTGTTTGTTTTGCTGTCTGTTCCCCCCATTCAGAAGATTTCACCTAGAAGAGCTAGAAGAAACTTGAAAGAAAAAAATCTTAAAGCATTTTTAGAAAGCCATGTTCTGTGGCTGGAGTAGGCCTTCTTTTGATTATGACATAGACTATCTTTTGTATCTGGATTCTTATTCTACTTCTACTTCTATTATTGTCTCTTGCCTTCTTCTTAGCTGAATGCCTTTTCCCTCCCACAGGAGATGAAAATCTCTGCAATGTAACGCAGTTGCTGCCTTGCTCCCCATCTAAGCAGAGTAAAAAAGAAAACATCTTTCTACCCAGTTCTCCAAAGGGACGAACTTTACTGTTCAATGAGCATTCGGCCCTCAAATCTCCAACCAGGTCTACCAATGCAGTTCCCTCTCCCCTCCGCAGAACTGAAGAGACTCCAACTTCTTTGCAACATCACTACCCTAAGAAAGAGCTGGTGTGTACTCGTCTTTTTAAGCAAGAAGGTATGTAACTACTATATCATATCATACACATTGAGGGGCTCTATTCTGCACATTTTCTGCTTCTGTAGATTTATTTGAAGGAACAATCAATCTGAGTTAATAGCTTGTCTCTGGGATCTTCCAAAGAGAGAGCTGTTGTACTTTGTTCTAATTCATACTTTTAATACGTTGTTTGTTGGGTTAGTTAATGTTGATGTTTGTGTGAATTTTACAGAATAAGAAAGTTAAGGTGATTTGTAAAATTGTTCCCACGAAAGAGCTCCGTGAAAGGGTTTGGGGATATAAGTTCTTGGTAACTTCACAGAACTGGTTTGCTTTGTTTATTTTATGGGAAGCCCAGGTCTTTGACACTTTTCTATCTGTAGTGCACATGTGATGGCAGGAAAGTGTAGAATTGTTTGTTTTTGGTTTGGGGGTTCTAGGTTAAACATTTCCCTGTAGGTTTTATTAACCAAGATAGTGATTAATCATTTGATGTTAGGAATATTCTAAGCATGTGGGCAGGGGTGCTATACATTCTACCAGATGTTCACCTAAAGAAATGTATTAAGAGCATAAAATAGAAGAACACAGTGTTTGATCAGACCAGGGTCTGAGTAACTGATATTTCTAATTATAGCCAATTAGTCCAGTAAAATACAGCTTAGACCCAGTATGCTGTAGTGATTCGAGTACCAGGGTTTCTATCTCCCAGTTTAGCTGTGGAAGCCCCTGGGCAACCTCAGAGGAAGGCAATGACAAACCTCTGTGAACAAATCTTGCCAGGAAATCCTGTAATGGGGATGCCATAAGTTAGAAATGACTTGAATTATTAACTTACTAAAATTATATGTGTCGCAAAAGCAATCTTCTACAGTAAGATTGTATTTATCATTCTAAACCATAGTTCCAAGATATATTACTATGTTTCACCATAGACACCTGAAACTTGGCATGACTATGTATTGATGATGTAAATTATGTTCTTACCTTTGGTATTGATGTATTTGTATTTTATTGCACCATCTGTATTGTTACATTATGAGTGCTCTGTAAGTCGCCCCAAATTCTTTCTGGGAGATGGTGACAGGAATAAAGTTTATTATTATTATTATTGCTGCTGCTACTACTACTACTACTATTGGTGTGAACATGAAGTTTATTTTGTTTCTAAGGTTAGCTAATGTAATATATTTGAATGTGTCAATTGAAAACTTCCTTAGCCAGTTTATGGTGAGTAGAGTCACTTCATGAATTTGATGCAGGGAGAGATTGACTGAGTGGCAGAATACATGGTGTTCTTTGTGTGCTTTTTGTTCAAAGATTATTCCATCTTAATTTTGTTTGTACAGGCAGCTGTTATCAACAGGCAAAGAGTCTCTTGCATACAGCTGTTCCAGATCAGCTGCATGCCAGAGAGAAAGAGACAGGTGTTCTCCACCGCTTCCTCCAGGTACATGTCTGTAAGGAGAAACCTGGAAGCCTTTATATCTCTGGTGCTCCCGGGACTGGGAAAAGCGCTTGCCTGAAGAGGGCTCTGCTGGACTTGAAGGTAACTATGGGGCCCTGAGTTCAGGTGCTAACATCTCCTTTTAATATAATACTGGAACATAGAATCTATATATATAAAATGGTAATGGAATCCCGGCACCGAGCAAAACAACAAAACTACATATCCCACAACCTCAAAATTTGCCAGCACAACCCCTCATCCCTGCCTCTGGGTTCATACAACTAAAATAAACAACAGGAACCACCACGGGGCCTAAAAACAAAAACACTCCATGTGCGCCTCCGCCACAACGAACCCCAGGCACGGAGAGAACAACCCCCTCCCCTCAACAGGCGCTCCCGCGCGCTTCCCTCTTCCTGCTCCGAGGCACCGCGACCAAGAAAAACCTCACCCAGCGGCCCTCAACATGGCACCAGGGAGGAGGGACCAGCAAGGCCTACACAGAGCCCCCCACCGCCGCCCTCCCTCTGGCGAGGCCTGGCCGGGACTGGGGCCGGGGGACGTGGCCAGGAGAGGGCCGGGAGGCCAGGCCTCCTCCCCGGCCACCCTCCTCCGGGACGACCTCCTCCTCATTGTCATCAGGGAAAGAGAGCGAGGTGGGAGGGAGGGGCCTTGCCCACGTTGCCCCCTCAAACAGGCACACTGAGGCCACGGAGGGGCGGGGGCCAGAAGGGAAGCAGGAAGAGTTCTCCCTCAATTACTTTCAGTTTCTCCTCCTCTACACCTCAATTCCAATACAGTAAAGTCTCACTTATCCAACATTCTGGATTATCCAACACAATTTGGTAGTCAATGTTTTAAATATATCATGATATTTTGGTGCTACATTTGTAAATACAGTAATTACTACATAGCATTACTGCGTATTGAACTACTTTTTCTGTCAAATTTGTTGTATTGCATGATGTTTTGGTGCTTAATTTGTAAAATCATAACCTCATTTAATGTTTAATAGGCTTTTCCTTAATCCCTCCTTATTATCCAACATATTTGCTTATCCAACATTCTGCAGGCCCGTTTATGTTGGATAAGTGAGACTCTACTGTAAAAACAATCACAACCACAACAATAATCATCAACAGCTTCACAGGCAAGAACCACCCAGGCACTGAAGCTGCAAGGCCATTCAGTGCTAATCAAGCTCGCCAATGGCAACATTCACACTTGGCCTCCAAACAGACAATACAGTAGAGTCTCACTTAGCCAAGCTTCACTTATCCAAGCCAGTCTGCCATTTAGTAGTCAATGTTTTCGAATTAAATGTTGCTATGTTTGCGTGCTACATTCGTAAGAACAGTAATTAATACATAACATTATTTTATATCATATGTAATAATTACTATGGTCTAATAAGAAAACCGAACAATAGAATCTCTAAAATCAGGACACAAAATTCAAAACAAAACTCAAAAGACAGGGACATTCCAAACACGGGAATTCCACACAGGAAACAATCAGGCCCAGCTAACACCTCCCAACAAAGGATTCCCTCAACCAGGAAACAGCCAGGCCTCGAATCTCCAGGGCCATTCAATACATTCAGAATGTAACTAATTGCAACATTCATACTTCCTGCACTCAGACTATTTATTGCTATTCGACCTGCCCAACCAACAATTCCACAAGGTAGAAAGCGGCCAGGCTTCAAAGCACCAACACTATTCACTCCTCTTCAACCTCTCAAACCAATATTTCCCCTACATAAAAAACCCTCACATTTGGAAGCCATCACACCACTCCGTCCCATTCAACCAGCCAAAGCAAAGAGGCCCATATATAGAAAGCACCCAGGCTTGGAAGCAGCGAGGCGATTCAGTGGAATTCTAAATGGCCACAGCAACGCGTGGCAGGGCACAGCTAGTTTAATATAATATTGGAACGTA
Source organism: Anolis carolinensis (assembly GCF_035594765.1). NCBI lineage: Eukaryota > Metazoa > Chordata > Lepidosauria > Squamata > Anolidae > Anolis > Anolis carolinensis. Next base: position 32,671,647 of record NC_085846.1, on the reverse strand, counting down.
AAGTTGTTGTGGAAGATCTAGCAAATTCCCAGAGAGGTTACCTCTTGAGGAATTTTCTAAGTCCTCTACAGCAGGGCTTCTTAAACTTTTCCGCTCAGGACCCGTTTTAGCCTGAGAAATGTTTACACATAAATGTGTATAAAATAGGTATAAAATTCAATCATTTCTTGATAACAAACCAGCATTTGCAATGCTTACTAAACGGGCTGATTTTTCTTTTTCCGAAATACATTTGAAGCATCTTCTGCAGAGTCCACGGTACAAGAGATTCATGTAACCATCTAAAACAACCACTAGGTGATGCTCAGAAAACTTTTCACTGATGCCAAATTTTTTCAGCACCTCATCATTGAGCTAAGTTAGTGGTTCTCAACCTGTGGGTCCCCAGATATTTTGGCCTTCAACTCCCAGAAATCCCACATCTGGTAAACTGGCTGGAATTTCTGGGAGTTCTAAGCCAAAACACCTGGGGACCCACAGGTTGAGAACCACTGAGCTAAGGAGATTTTATTTGGGGTTGGGACCCATAGTTTAAGAAGCAATGCTCTAGAGAAGGCATGGGCAAGCTTCGGCTCTCCTGATGTTTTGGACTTCAACTCCCATTATTCCTCATATCAGTAGCTGTTAGGAATTGTGGGAGGTAAAGTCCAAAACACCTGGACGTCGAAGTTTGCCCATGCCTGATCTAGAGCCACTTTATGGTAGCTTCCGTTAGAAGTCTTTCAATTCAATAGTATTCAATAGCTGTTATGCATAATGTCCTATTTCCACAGTAGGTTCAGGAGCAGGCATGGGCAAACTTTGGCCTTCCTGGTGTTTTGGACTTCAAACCCCATAATTCCTAACATCACCTCCCACAGATCACACTGTATTTTCATTACAGTGGCTATTGCAAAATTCTGTTCTATCTCATTCCTTTGTATCTCTCTTTGGCAGACTGAACTCATGGGCATTAAGACCATTGTTTTAAACTGCATGGCCTTGAGGAGCTCCCACGCTGTCTTCCCAGCCATTGCTGAGCAATTGGACCAGACTGGAGCCGACAGAGCAGCTAGGAGTGATGTCATCAGAAAGCTGGAGAAGAGGCTGACGTCAAAAGGCGCCCCTATGGTGTAAGTACAAACTTTTTGACAAACCAGAGCCCTATTTCATTTTTTTCCACTAGGAAGGTAGGATTTTAAAATAGAAACTAATCAGGAATTGCGTTTTTGTATTACGCATATTTTGTGAAGATGAGAGTTTCCATTATGGGGGTTTTTTTGTTATTATTATTAGGCTTGAAAGGAAAATGTTTGGCAAAAGCCATGTGATGGTGTCCTAGATTTTTCATCTGCTATGTATTATACAGCAAAGAGTAAGCAGGTGGTATCCTTCTGATAAGTGGAGTAGGTTCTTTACCGGTAAGATTAATTTGAACAAACAGTCCAGGAATAGGAGTTTAAAGAGGGATCATAGCCCTTCCTCATGCTCCCTCCTCACTTTAATTCCTTCCTCAGAGTATTCTTGAGACATTGAAGTTTGATTAGGATTTAATATTCTTAAGTAACTGCTCATATGAACCTGGACGTTCATAGAGTTACTAATGATGACAAAGTGAGACAGTTGCTAGATTTCTGCCTGGAGTACGCTGTAGAAATATGTGCTTAATAAAATGGTGTCTGTGAGATTTGTTATTCATCAGTCTTGGTGAAGCTGATGGGTACATGAATGGCTGGTTTATGGGGAGCTGAGTTTTTTTGTTTATGACTGTGTTGCCTTGAATCTATCCTCCTAATCCATTATTAGGATCTTATTGGAAACCTTGATCCCAGCAACACTGCAGATTGTAGTAGTTCTTTCTGTCTCAAAAACATGCCAGATACTAATAGCTGCAAAGTATTGTACTGTATGCAACAAACACTTACAAATGTATGTCTATTTGAATAAATAAAAAGAAAGAAAAATATATATAAAATGCCAGATTTTACAAAATAGAAGTAAGTCTTCTATTCCACATTTATTTATATAAAATATGTTTGTGTGAGAGATATAAAATTTCTAGCCATGCTAGAAATAGATTCTAGATTGAAAGTCATTTTGTTACTGCAAACATCAAATATATTAACTTGGTTTGCAAAATAATTAGTGTTTGGAAGAATGTACAGTTTGTTGAGACCGTAATTACAAAAGTAATATAAAAATATTTTTGTTGCTTGTGGATCTGTAATAAAACTGCAAGGCCAATGTGAACTATAGCCGATTTGAGTGTCTTCTAAGACAGAAAAAGCAAGATAATAATGATAATAAAAATAATATTGAGTATAGCTTTCATTGACAATTTACTAGGAACATGAAAACAGGAGTAAAAGGCAAAAAAATCATTAGCACTAATAAAACAAACCCCATATTTTGTCTCCTCCTCTATAGTGTTAACCAGGTATGAAAAACTAATTTCCATTAAAAATGTGGAAAAAGAAATCAAGATCAGAAATTGCAAACTAACAAATTATAGAGTTTTTCTTAATTTTTGTGTTTTCCGCCTGGGCCTTCACATTTAATTTAGATGTGTTTTGCGACAAAACTTCTTCAGAGGTCTGGATCTAATGTTAGTACCAGCTATAAAGTAGACACAGTGAATCAGTGGTGCTTATGTAAGTGTTAGCTTACTAACCGATAATTGAATGAGGGTAACGAATAAGTATAGATCATGGTAACTTAGAAAATATTATAAAACTGACAAATGATAAATGAACAACAAAAGTAAAAATGTACAGTTTTTAAAAAAAATCAGCCTCTGTTCATTTAATTGCAGAGAAAACAATCATGCATGGAACCAGCCTTGATTGACAGACTAGGAAAAACTGGCATCTTCTCCCTTGAGTGTCAAAAATGTATAACTGTAAAGCATTACTTCAATGTTTACTGGTTCTAGTGACTAGAAATATTTCTTTTGAAAAAGCAGATAAATTACTGCAATTTCAAAGAGTTTCTTCCATTTTTACCTATATAGTACCTAGCAACAGTGGAGTTTCGATCCTGTGGTGTCCACCCCATGGGGCTACTTGTAGTTGATGGGTTTTGATCATTGTTTAAATGCTTAGATGATGCAGGAAGGACTTTTGGGAGCTGCTGCCTTCCTTAACCTTGGATTATTTGTCAGATCTTCACATTACTTTCTTCTTAGCCTTAGAGGGATGTTGCTTACATGTTGGTTTGCTTTACAGTTTAGTTGTTTTAGATGAGATGGACCAACTGGACAGCAAGGGACAGGATGTTCTCTATACAGTATTTGAATGGCCTTCTCTACCCAACTCCCGCCTTGTTCTCATTGGTAAGTGTCAGAAATGCTGTTTTATATTATATTTTTGAGAGCAGCAATATCAGGAAAAGAGTAGAAATGATTCCAGGATTGTTAGTGGGTCAATTATATATTGTCCTTACTTATTTACTAACTTATTTATTTATTTGCACCTTCCCTTTTTTCCTATAAGAGACAAGGCAACTCATAACACTAAATTCAAAAGTATCAAGTAAAATGCTAAATTATATGACCAAGAATGATCTAACAATGCAAGCATTACAACACCTAAAATTATGTTTCTAGACCTCAAAATTAAATCAGTTAATGTATACAAAAGAGTTCATAATAAACAAACAGCAGTATCATAAAACATAACCTGTTGGGAGCATTTTGAAGTCTTACTTGAGCACATCTGGAGAGGTTTGTAAAAGCTTTTTTAGACAGAATATAAGAAGCCCAACACTTCAAGGGGTCAGAGGTGCAAAACCTTATGAAAAAAATGCCCCTCGCAACCTCTAGATCTTCCAGGGTGACTGGTCAATGTGTGCCAATAATTGACCATTGAATTGCATCTAAAGACAACATAATAATAAAATCTAAAAATTATGAAACTCACAAACTTTTGAAGGCAAAGAGCTTGACTGTACTTTTCAGGGAAACTAAGCAATTTCCTGCATGAAAAATGCAGGGCCATCCACCCATAGCCTCTGACTGATCAACTGATGCAATATAGACCAGGAGAAGACAAGTGTCTCCAGGATTGTAGCTCTAAGCTGCTTCATGGAACTTTTAAATCAACATAGGACACAAGAGTGTTGCTGATGCTTGAAGTCTTTGATGTTCATACTTCTTTGCTATACTTTTTGTCAGTAAGGTGTTGATGTGTTATGTGGGCTTCCTACTCATTTGTGTACTTGAATATTGCTGGTTTTCACTAGAGTGGGAGGTGAACTATATTTCAGAAAGCTGCTGGAAGATGGGTAATTTGGATGTGTTCTTGTTTCGGCCTTTTAAGAGCAAATTCATATCCATTCTGATGTAAGATTTATGAGGGGAAGAGTACCACTGTAGACCTTTAAATTTCTTTTTGTTCGCAGGCATAGCCAATGCCTTGGATCTCACGGATCGCATCCTGCCCCGCTTACAAACCCGCCCAAAGTGCAAACCCCAACTGCTAAATTTCCCCCCTTATAGCAAAGATCAGCTTGCTGCTATCCTTCAGGAGCGCTTGAAGCAGGTAAGATCTTGGCAACAAAGCCCCACAGTTTCAGTTGTAGCCTTAAGCAGCCAACAGAACGAGTAGCGACGTCCAATTTACAGGGTACGACTGAAGCATTACTTCTTTCAAAATCCAAAACTGTGCAGTTGAGGGCTGAGATAGTGGTCTGATGGTTCAGTATACACTAAACGTTGTTTCACACACAAAATTATTAGCATATGCAGTTACCTTCAGACTATGCATATAAGGTATATATGAATCATACATGAATTTTGTGTTTGGACATGGGTCCCATCCCCAAGATATCTTACGTATATGCAAGTGTTTCCAGAATCCCAGAAAATCTAAAATCCAAAACACTTCTGTTCCCAAGAGGCACACATCCTGTATTATTCATGTGTAGAATATATTCACTCTATGCTCTATCAGGAGCATCTTCAACATTTCCTACCACTGAGACTAAATCCAAGTAAGCTGCCGAATGGATTGAGCAGCCACTTCCTAAAGTTAAAAAAGATTATTAAGAGCTTGAGGAGATGGACTTGGACATAAGTAATAAAAGCTATTTGTGCTATACACATGCCCTATTACCAGAGTAAATGTAACTTCAGAAATGATACTTATACATACTGCAATATATATTTCCTTCTTTCCTGCCTTTATCTCAGTATGGGAGGCAGATTGCAACAAATTCAAGCTACGATCTATTGGATATAAAAGTTAAAATTTAAAAATTACAGATTTCTATCAAAAATTCTACTGAATTAAAACCATTTTAAAACACATTAAAATAGCCGGGCTCGGGCTGTGGCACAGGCTGGAGAGCAGCTGCTATGAATCACTACAGTGAATCACTCTGACCAGGAGGTCATGAGTTCGAGGCCCGCTCGGAGCCTATGTTTGTCTTGTCTTTGTTCTATGTTAAAAGGCATTGAATGTTTGCCTATATGTGTAATGTGATCCGCCCTGAGTCCCCTTCGGGGTGAGAAGGGCGGAATATAGATGCTGTAAATAAATAAATAAATAAATAAATAATACAAAAGGATGAAAACATAGCACATTTTGTTAGAGAAATCTATATTTTTTTAAAAAACTTACTTTGGATGAGTGGATCAAATAGACGTATCTGTTATTTCCATTTTGCTTTTCCTGCATGTTCCGTGAAAGATTCTGGAGGGAGCTACTGTGTACTTTTCCTGTTGTAGACCAAGGATATATGTATGTAACATTATGGAGAGAGGTGTGATAGGGTTTGGGGCAGAAACAGAATGTGGTGGCATATTCATAGAATCATAGAGCTGGAAGATGAGCCATCTAGTTTAACCCCTGCCATGCAGAAAAGCACAATCAAAGCACCCCTGACAGGTTGCTACCTGACCTTTGTTTAAAAGCCTCCAAAGAAGAAGCCTCCACCACACTCTGAGACAGATAGTTCCACTGTTAAACAGCTCTTTCAGTCAAAAAGTTCTTCCTACTGTTCAGGTTGAATCGCCTTTCTTGTAATTTGAACCCATTGCTCTTGAATCCTTGTCCATATAACATCTTTTCAATTATTTAAACATGGCTATCACGTTTCCTCTTTCCTCTTGATAAGTTTTATGCCTTTTACCTGCTTAAGTTACTAGCCTTTATGATTGTGAAGTTATGCCATAAACCTATGCATACGTATACGACCCAAACATGGTTGGTTGTAATCTTTAACAAATGTGGTGCGAGGAGACTAAAGGTTGCCATCTGCTGATAATTCGTTATCTGCCTGTCTTGACTTAATAACTTAACATCTGTGCCCATTCAATCTGTCTCATTGTTTCCCTCAGCTGAAGCCATATCTCTTCTGTTTGTTTCTTTACCTACCAGCTACATTGCTTTTTGATAGTAACAAATGTAGTAGGAATTCAGTGAATTCAAGACTTTGTTAGATTGAGATCATGAGGCTGAGGCAGCAGAGCTGGCCTTTTGCAACCCATGCCCAAGGCCTCTTGGTATTTTCTCTCAGAGGCCAGAAAGATGTCATATGAAAGAGCCTCCTCTTGTAACCCTCTGCTCCACTCTCTGTCCCTCAGGTGTCAGGGGAGCAGGTGCTGGACAACGCCGCCATCCAGTTCTGCGCTCGGAAAGTCTCTTCCATCTCTGGGGATGCCCGCAAAGCTCTGGATATCTGCAGGTGAAGAATATATAGCACTCTTAAAATTCAAGCTAATTACGGTGCATGAGATGTGATTTAAGGCTTCATTATGGCGTTTGGTCCCCCTGCTTGGGAGAGTGGAAGAAGCGGCCCTCATGCTTTTGTGGGAAGAAGGGAGGGTGCTGCCTCCTGGCTGTGTTAATGTCTGGAAATATTCACAGCCCATTACCTATGAAGGGTGAGAGGAATTGGTCCTCCCTGCTGCGATTATAGATTGGTTAATTACATTTGGATTGCAAAAGGCCCTCATTAACAGTGCTCAAGCAGACATCTTTATGGGGCTTGGAAGAGTTTTCTTTTCCCCGGCAAGTGAGTTTATCAGGGTTGCCATTCGCCTTCCCTGACCTCACTGTAGCATTAACTTGTTGGGCCTCTTCACCTGAATTTGGCTGAAAAGCAAATCAAAAATTGTTGTCAAAGGCTTTCATGAAATTTCAAAATGTCATACTGTAGCATAGAGACTCTGCGGGACAGTGCGTCTGGCAATTTTCAGCACTACAAAGCTAGGTCTTTTGTGTGTGTGTGTGTGGTTTAGACATCTAGTAGTTTGGGGAAGAGAATTGGCTTTAGATTACTGCTTCTTAAACTGTGGGCCCTGGCCCTTAATTCGATGTTGGGGTCCTGGAAAATTTGGCAACATTGTAATTATTTTTATTTATACCCCACTTTTTCTCTCCACAAGGAGACTCAAAGTAAACAGTAAGAGGCTTCTGAATGCCACCATTTACACAAATCTGTTAGCAACGTGCTATGTTCAGTTTTCTTACCTGTTTAGTTTTGTGATTGGTTGTGGTGGAGTAACTTGAATTTTTTGGGGTGCTGTCCCTTTTTAGTTTTTCTCCTACTGCCCATTGTTTAAACTCTACTGAGTACTACCTTTGTATTCATAGATGAGGTAAATTAAGGTACCTTTGAGCTAGTAAAATCTTACTTTGTTTCCTTCCCTAAACACCATGTTTTGGCATTCAGTGATGGCAGGGTAATGACTTAAGTTCGGATCTCCAATGACAAATATGCTATCCAGCTGCTGAGCCTTTCACTCTACCAGCAGAATACCATTTCTGCCACTTCTTGCAGCCCTTAAAATGCCCTTTTATGTTTATGCAATGTAAACTAACAGCTCTTAATTTGGCTAGATCATTCCTCCCTTCTCCCCCCTTCAAATATGATTATAAAAGCTAGCAAAGACATCAACAATAGAAGCCACACAGTGCCCTTAAATGTACTTGGGGCTATTTCAAAACAACTAATACTGTTTTGTAACTACTGATAATTTAAGACAGATGTTTGGTCTTTTAACCTAAATGATATTTTAGCTGAAGAATAGTTGTCAACTTAAAGAGATTTAGTCCTGCCTCATGCCACCCATCAGGTGTCCAAATTAGATGGGTTGGCAGGGAGGCCTTGGGTGGAGGACTGCCTCTAGCACCACTTCCACTGTAACAAATAGAGCGTTATTCTCATTAAGAGGCAAGATAGTAATGAGCTCCCATTAATGGCCTGTGCATGCCACACCAGGTCTCCTTCCTCTTTGTGTAGCGCATGCTTGCATAGTTTTCCTCTTGTGACTCTTCATCGCTGCTTGGGAGCACTGGGGTGAGAAGACGTGGTAGGGATGCAAATAGAATAACCACCCAGTTTGAGGACATGGAGGGGGTGGTTTTGGTATCTTATTATGGTAACAGACCCCGTATCAGGCCATTGGATTTTAGCTGGTGGTCAGAGCCCAAAACTGGATCCAGCCTAGGATAGGATGTTCCAAACTTGTTAGAGCAGAAAGATGAAGATAATGTAAAGGGATGAGAAAATAGTAGAGCAAAGGTGGGGTGGTTCAGCTTTTAAAAGGCTTTAAATGCTCCAAATGATTGTTCATTTTCTGTCTACAAAAAGGGTTTCTTCAGTGTCTAAAATTACATTTGGAAATAAAATCAATTAAATAAAAGGGTAAAAAATTAGGTGAGAGAGGCAGCCAGGGTGATATAGCTGTCCAAAATCCTTTTTTAAACGCTGCGTGGCCCTCCAGCTGCTGAAAGGTGCCCACCTTTTAAAGCAGGTGGATGAGGAAAGAGATGCAAAAATTAATATACTGACAGTCCCCAAGTTGCAAACCTGAGAAACTATGGATGGTCAACTGTGGCCTCCTTTGTTTGTTTATTTATTTACTGCAACTTCCATAATTCCTCACACTTAGTTATGCAGGTTGACGGTAGTATACAGCCAGTCCTCAAATTACAAACATCAGACTTACAAATGACTCATGATTAAGAACGGGGGTGAGACAATGGGAAGTGAGAGAAATCTACACCTCGGAAGGGAAAGCCACTCCTGAACGAAGTATCATGGCGAAGAGTTGCCTCCACTGCAGCTTTATCACCAATCCTTGTTTCCACAGCAAGACAATTTTTTCAAAATCCAATTACTACAGGGACAGATGAAATGTTGAAGCTGGCTTTAAGTTAAAGATGGCTTCTAGTCTGAAAAATGTTGAAGGTGAGCTGTTCTACAATACTTAGACCAATAGTTGAGTCTTAGCTTTATAGATACCAATACAAAATAAAGCAGTAAGAATACAAAAAAAAATTGTCATAGACAAAACAAAGGAGAGCTGCAGATAAACCATCAAAAAGCCAAGTCAGTTAATTAAAATATCTGGACAAACCAAAACAGACCCCTTACGCTACTCTCAATAAATTCCTCATCTTATATTGTGTTAAATATATGATTATTCAAATTCTGTATGTGATTAAGATTCCTCTTTCTAAGGAATGAGGTTGGATTAAAATTATCCTAATTATGAGCAAGTGTACTTCAAGGCAAATGAATATAACTTTTCAGTACCAATTAGGTTTAGATTTGGGAGGTATTGGTTTGTCTTGTCTTTCTCTGGCCTAACTAAGGCTAAAATGGCATTAATGTGCCGGTGTTAGGTAATCTGGTCTGGTAGCAAGGGGGGGGGGGGGGTTAGGGGTTCAGCATCCCCCGCTGAAAGTTTTCAGGTTTAAAAAAAAACCTGGTTTATTCATGAATTTTAATTGGTTAACAAAATCCCCTTGCTATGTTTGTGAGAAGCAAATTTAAGAGTACCTCCAGAACTGCAAGCACTATCTCAACCAAATATTGATTGTGTTGTCAAAGGGTTTCATGGCCAGAATCACTGGGTGGTTGTGCATTTTTCGGGCTGTATGGCCATGTTCCAGAAGCATTCTCTCCTGACGTTTTCCCCACATCTATGACAGGCATACTCAGAGGTTGTGAGATATATTGGAAAACTCAGCAAGGGAGATTTATATATCTATGGAAGGTTCAGGGAGAAAGGACTTAGAGTATTTTAATACTGGTAGCCAGATTTTGTTCATTTTCATGGTTTTCACCTTTCTGTTGAAATTGTCCACATGTTTGTGTATGAGCAAAATATGTGATTAGAATTGGAGGTGATTAGTACAGAAGCTCATGCAATGTGATGGTGCTGCTGAATTTTTGACAGGGTAATGCATTTGAAGGGCTTAAAGCAGTGGTTCTCAACCTGTGGGTCCCCAGATGTTTTGGCCTTCAACTCCCAGAAATCCTGGCTGGGATTTCTGGGAGTTGTAGGCCAAAACACCTGAGGACCCACAGGTTGAGAACCACTGACTTAAAGGTACTGTCCTATCTGATTTTGAAAGCTAAGCAAGGGTTAGCTTTGGCTAGCACTTTGATGGGAGACCGCCAAAGAATACCAGGTGCTGTAGGCTGCATTTTAGCAGAAGGAACTGGCAAACCCATTTCTGTACATTCTTTGCCTTAAAAAACTATGAGCTTCATGGGGCTGCAATAAAGCATGTACACGCACTGTATATTTGTACCAAAACAGTGAGATGGGCTGTCTGCAATTTAATTAGATGATAACATGTGTAAAATACTAATGATCTAAAATGTATGTTTATCCTTAGGAGGGCCATTGAGGTTGTGGAATCTGATGTGACGAGCCAAACTGTGCTGAAAGTCCCGTCTGCCTGTAAGTAGCTTCTCCCCATTCTTCCCCCTAAGCAGATGCTCGGCTGCTGTGCCTCACTGTCATGTTTCATTAATTGTTTCTCCTGACCCTGATTGGTTGCACTTCTTCCCAGGGACTTATTTTAGCCTTACTGGGAGGAAGGAATGATCATGCAGCTGGCTGGCAGAAAAGTTAGTTTCCCTTCCGGCATTAGTGAAGCAGACAGCCCTGAAGAGGGAGGCTGCACCTGCTCCCTGCCTTTCCTGTCTGGGTCCTGGCTTTAAGTGCACCTAGTACCACGTGAATACAGGTGCAAAACAGATACATTAAGGGATTTGGAAACAGGAATCTCTCAAACAGAGTTTGAAACATTTTACACACTGTTTGTAGTGAAGGTCTGGTGCACTCTTCTTAAACTGTGGGTCCTAACCCCTAATGGGATCCCCTTAGCTCAGTGTTGGCAACAGTAAAATGGCTTTTTTAGACATTTACATTAATCTGTTGTACCATATTTACTGTGGACTCTACAGAAGATGCTTCAACTATACTTCATAAAAAGAAAAAAATTAGCCTGTTTAAAAATCCTTGCAAATGCTGTTTTTTTTAAACAATGAATGTTTGATTTCATACCTGTTTTATATACTTGGGTTCAATTCAGAATTTCTCAAGCTGAAAGAGGCATGAGTATGGAACAGTTTAAGAAGCTCTGGTCTAATGAAGCAATTGGTTTGGGTTTTACCTACGTATTCATTTGCTATAACGTATTTGTGATTTGTATCCTTTGAAATTAGAGGATAAAGACTCCGTGCATTGGGGGCTATGCATGTTCTGAGTGTACAATAGAGTTACTGCTGCTGAGGCTACACAGATCTCACTGTAATCAATGCTTGAATGGAAGACTGGTCAGAAACTCTTTGTGGTCTCTACAACACATGTACACATGGGGATTGTTCTGCACCAATATCATTTTAAACCATCCAGTGCTGAGTGGAGACTTTTTACCAGAGGTCTCTCTCATATTGCATCTTTACTTTTATCTGTGCAATGCATTATAGGCTCTATTTTTCCTCTTTATCCATCCAATCACAATTCATTTTCTGATTTCTCCCGCCTCAGGCAAATCCCATTCTAAACCAGCCACAGAGTTGTCCGTCCCCAAACGTGTGGGATTGCTCCATGTCTCCCGTGTGATCTCTGAGGTGTATGGCGATCGAATGGCAGCTAACAACACCTGTGGTGATGCCGATTCCTTCCCCTTGCAACAGAAAATCTTGGTCTGTTCTCTGCTGCTCTTAGCCAAGCATCAGAAATCCAAAGAAGTGACTCTCGGAAAGGTGCGTGTGGAGACCCACCAACACTTCTCTTTCATCTGTTACCACAATTTTACTTGCCAGAAGTTGTACAACTACAATAGTGAGATAGAGGTGTGCATGCAGAATGAGTGAGTCATAGCACGGTTCCACTTTTGAAAAAATTAGCTGTCTGTGCAGAACTTAAAATACATAAGGAAGTAGGAAATGGGAATATTTAAAGGAATCAGCACTATCTGCATCCTCCCCCCCCTTAAAAAAAACCCTTGGGAGTTAATGAGGGCCATTTACTCAGAGAATAAAGTTTTACTCACAGACTGAATTACTTTAAGCATGTTCACTGCATGCTCTATACCTCTAATCTCTCTCCTTATCTGCCTTCCTGTCCCACCACAGAACGAGTAGGATTTGTCAAGGAGATAGTAGAGAGAAGCTCTTTCATAAAATGTTGGTTTTTGCAGAAATGACAGATGAAAAGGGTGAGGGCATAAGTGTTTGAACTCCTCAAGCTGAGACTGTTAGTGTCCCAAGACCATCCACTTAATTTGTGGCTGAATTGGGGATTTAACACCATATTCTGTATATATTTTTTGCAGTTCCATTCAAAAGGTTTTTGTTTCTCTTTTGACCAGTTCTTCAGGGCATTTAAAAAAGAGGAGAATATAGTATCAGAGCTAGAATGACAGAAGTATGGAGCAGATCTAATGTTTGGCCTTGTAGCAACTTCTTTGGTTGAGCTGTGCAAGACATAATTGAGAGGGGGGCATTGTCGCATTACAAGCCGTAGATCTATAACAAGCTAGCCTGATCCACTTGGATGAAGACAAGGAGAGAAGCTTCTTGTCCATATCTCCTGAATTAAATAGCTCCAGGTTTTCACAAATATTTTCTCCTTTCAGCTGCATGAAGCTTACAGCAAAATCTGCCGAAAGCAGCAAATGGGAGCTGTTGACCAGTCAGAGTGCCTTTCACTCTCAGGCCTCTTGGAAGCCAGGGGTATTGTGGGGCTGAAGAAGGCTAAAGAAGCCCGACTGACAAAGGTGGTATTATTATTATTATTGCTGTTGTTGTTATTGTTATTATTATTAGATACACTACAAGATTAGTACACAGCAAACAAGATCACTATGCTGGCTGTTGTATTGGATCATAAGTCAGACACTTCCCAAGTATCTAGGACTATATGATGTATCAGGGAATAATGCTGGTTTTAGAATATTTTAATACTGGTAGCCAAAAAAACCCTCTAAAATAAGGACATTAAATAAAGAACAACACTTTGAAAACAGGGGAATTCTAGACATGAAACAATCAGGTCCAGTTAACACCTCCCAACAAAGGATTCCCCCAGGCCTTGAAGCTGCAAGGCTTTTCAATACTAATCAAGGTGATTAATTGTAACACACTTTCCTCAAACCAACAAGAGCTCTTCCTTCCACGCTGGAACTTCCACAGATAAATAATCCTCACTTGGGTATGTCTGCCATAGATGTGGGTGAAACATCAGGAGAGAATACTTCTGGAACATGGCCATACAGCCCGGAAAACTCACAGCCACCCTCTGTACTGATTTCTGAACTATTTGGGTGATTCCATCCTTGATACTAAACAGGCCTAAGCAAAAGCAAGATTCTTTGCCTTGAAGATAGGTAGCCTTGGAGTTAAACTCATCTTTTAAAATGGTTTGACAATGATGTTGATTAACAGCACAGTGCCCCTTATTCCTCAATCTTATGTTGTGATGGGAATCATGTGATCCTTGATCTACACTATGTTTTTTATTATTTTTTATTGATTGTCATGTTTGGACAAAATGAATGCCTCCCAGTTCCTGTTGTAACACATCCCTTTCTTTCCAGGTCTTCCTAAAGATCCAAGAGAGGGACATAGAGCATGCTCTCAAAGATAAGATCTTGGTTGGAAGTATCTTGTCTGCAGGCCTTTAGACTGGATCCCGAACTTCTTTTGTGCAGCGGATGATCCTAACAGTATAATTTCTTAAATAAAAGTTTCCTTTGACCATATCACTGGTGGAATAAACTCCAGTTACTAGGACTTTTAAAACGGTACCCATAAATGTGTGCTGTCATGATTGTTGGTGGTTTGTCCCTAAACTGTTCAATGTTCCAATAACAAATAACAGCCTTTAGAAGGGTGGAAGGATGCCAGTAATGCTTAGGAGGTGGGCTTTCATGCTTCTTCAGCACATCACCCTGCATTAGCCCCTTGACTCCTTTTTGGATTTCAGAACTATCTTCCTCTTCAGTTCCCCCCCAAAGTTTCCATCCTTTTCCTCTGCTGTCGCCCTAGCCTTCTGTATACAAACTGGAACTGCTTGTGTCACTCCTGGGATGTCTTTGCCTGTCTGTCTTCAATACTGGAGATGAAAGAGGATGAAGGCTGTCGGCAAGAGAGCCCATTTGCAGAAACAAAACCATTAACGTCACAGGAGGAAATAAGAAGGCCGCAGCTTCTCTTGTGAGCTCCTTTGAAGTCAGACTGTTTCCGTGAAACAGATGTCACTCATACTGAGGCTTAGCATCGCAAGAGCTGCAGTGGGGCTTAGCAGGACACACCACACACACATGCACACACCCCAAGGGCTCTGAGCATCTTAGCGTTTATGAACTGTGGATACAGCCTTTGCGCTAGAACTGGTTTATCCCAGGGCACAGTGCTGATCTGTTTCATTTCCAAGCCACTTCATGCAAAGAGCTGATTGGTTTTCTACCTTTGTGTGAATCTTTAAAATCCTTACTAAGCACACAGGGGTGACCTTTGTGTCTACCGTGCAGATATGTATATGTTACAGGACCATTAAAAAAACCTCAAAAAATTCCTTTCACGTTTGAAGTGCTGCATGCTTTCCTACTTTGGATTGGCTTTCAGCCTCATGAGAAGGGAGATGAATCAGGCTGATGAATGCATTTTGAAATCTGTACAGCTGGATGTTTTTAACTCTCAGAGTATTGACATAATTGAATTGGATTTTTCTCTGACTTATACATTAAAATAATCTGGTTTTGATGTGTAGAATGTTTATTTTTGTTTGGCTTGGCTGCTCTCATGTTCACAACTTGGAGCTGGTCTGCGAGGATTCAGATGGGTGAAGCATCTTTGCCAAAGAATCCTGATTTCTGTCCTTGATGTCGCCTGGTATTATTTTTTTCTAGTGGCTTCATAAATGAGAGAGAAGCCACGATTAATCTTTTGCCCATTAGAGTAGGGGTGCAATTATGTCTGAGGCATACATGGCCTGCTGATTGTAGTCCAATACCCACAGGGCTGGTGCTGTGCGTTGCCTTGAATGTCACGATGTACTTGAAATGGTGGCTTTCTTCCTTACATGCTACACTTGCCTTGTTCCAGGATTGTGTATGCATTCATTATCCATCACAGTTGCTTCTGCCCAACTGAAGAGAGACCAAATTTTGGAAGCATGCTCTTGTCACAGGTGGTTTTCCCTTGTTATGTGTGTAGCCAGCTGGCTTCATAACGTTACTTATAGGTTTTTTTTGGAGGGGGGGTAATTTCTGAAAGCATGGGGAAAGCATTAAAAATGGTAAAGTGGCAACAGCAGCAGTTCAGAAGCTTCTAGTGCCAGCAGTAGAGTGAGTGAGCTTAAGCAATGCAGGAGCAGAGTTAAGCTTAAAACTCTGCCCTGGGGTGTGATGGAGGCTTTTAAGCAGAGTCTGGATGACCATCTGTCGGGGGTGCTTTGAATGAGATTTCCTGCTTCTTGGTAGGGGATGGCCCATGAGATCTCTTCCCACTCTGTGATTCTATGACTATATTCAAAGAACAAGACAGAGGTACTCTTGGTCAGTTGAAAGGCTGAACAAGAATTAGGGTTACAGCCTGTGCTGGACAGGGTTACACTCCCCCTGAAATCACAGGTTCGCAGCTTGGGTGTTCTCCTGGAATTCCACGTCTCGGTGGTGGCCAGGGGAGCCTTTGCACAATTAATACTTGCGTGCCAGCTGCACCCATACCTTGGGAACCCAAACTTGGCCACAGTGGTGCATGCTTTTGTTGCATTTCCTATAGACTACTGCAATGTGCTCAAAATAGGGCTTCCTTTGAAGACTGTTCGGAAGCTTCAAGTTGCTCACCTGAGTGGAGTACAGGGAGTGTATAACCCCACTGTTACGCCAGTTCCACTGGCTGCTGGTCTGCTACCGTTCACAGTCAAGGTGCTGGCTTTGGCCTATAAAGCCCTAAACGGTTCCCAGTTTACCTGTCCAAACTTATCTCCATCTATGAACCACCACAGAGGTTAAGATCTGGGGAGTCCCTGTTCTCGGTCCCGCCTCCTTCACAGGCACGACTGGCAGGGACGAGAGACGGCCTTCTTAGTGGTGGCCTCTTGCCTGTGAAACTCCCCAGTAAAATTAGATCAGCACCTTCCCTCTTGGCCTTCAGAAAGAAACTGAAAATTTGACTATGGGACCAAGCCTTTGGAGAACAGTCAGTGCAATAAGCAGCAATGAAGTAAGCGTAATATGATTGAAATGGCTCCTTGACTATGGCTTCGGATTTGTGTGGTTTTAATAGCAGATTTAAATGTATTGATGGACTGTAATAATTATGCCATGTTGGATTTGTCGTTTTTATGGCATTGAATATTGCTAACTGGAAGCCGCTCTCGAGTTCCCTCAGGGTGAGAAAGAGCGGGGTAAAAATATAGTAAAACTAGCTGTGCCCGGCCACGCGTTGCTGTGGCAAAGTGGTGGTGGTATTGGTTAAAAATTGTTGTGTAATTTTTATTTGACGTTATTTGTATTTTTTAATTAATTTTATTGTAAGTTATCTTTTTATTTATTATATTTTATTATTTTCTTGTATTATTTTTAGTTATTTTCTGTTATTATAGTATGTTATTGTATTAATTTTTTAGTGTTTTTTATTATTTTTTATTGGGTTGCTAGGAGACCAAGTTGGAGGAGCTTAGCCTTCTAACTGGCAGCAATTGGATAAAAGCAATTATTCCTCTCCCTCTAATTAGGACTTTATTTTTCTTTTCTTTTTGTTGTATCAACCTAGAGCCGTGGATGATGGGTTGTGTTGTCACATTTTGAGGTTGGGGGGCCTGTAGTTTTGTTGTTTTGTGGGTCGCCGTGATGCCATCACTCTTTTATATATATAGATAAATATTTAGGTATGAAAGTAAACAAGACCTACATATTTAAGTCACAGCAGACATCTTCTCTCCATGTTCACAGAAGAACAAAAATGAAGGACTCAAGGGTTTACCATGTACTCAGAAAAGGAGGCGTGCTCCTGAGATGACTCGGTAACAAGAAAGGTGATAGGAGGAAAGAAAGAAGGGCAGGCAGTCAAAGAGTCACAGGATGTGGTTAAGTTCCGACAACTGATACCTTCAGTTTTCTCCATGTTACCTCTTTATATTTTTATGCTACTGGGATCCACATTCCTAAAACTATGCTTTTAAGAAGAATGGCCATGGCAGGAGACACGTAACATGTGGAGTTTTGGCACCTCAAATGGCCTTGGCAACCCCTTTTTCCAACAGCAGAATGGGATAGACTTGACCCATCTGCAGCCCTCATGGCTGGCTCCTGTTAACCACAGTGGCATCGGGTGTGAAAATCCGTGACAGCGTTAAGAGAAACCAGCCCCTGTAATAAAAAAGATTTTGTGCTTCTGTCTCCCAGGCAAACCCATGGATGGTTAACCCTTGCCATACTGCTGAAGCCTATTATAATCACAGGAGTTGAATGTTGCCAACGTATGAAGCTCCCACTTTTCTTCCTCTCTTCCTTCAATCATTGCTTCTACTGTGCGTAGAAAAAGTCTTAAGACTCTAGGCTTGTACCATTAGCAAAACATGCAGCTGTTAGTGAGCCAGTTTCCAAAGAGTTAAAGGCCTAGAGCAGCCACAGCTAATAGAAAGCAGGCTTCAGGAAGGATTGAGAGCAGATGGGCAGCTGGATTTTAAATCAAATTTTGCTGGCTGCTAGGACCTTGAAAGTGAAGCAGCACTCAGTGCAGTGTGAATATCCATTGTCCATTTTGTATGTACTATTTTTTTTCATTTTGAAAAAGACAGGTTAAAAAAACTATCTGATTCCAGGATCCATCCACTTGGGAGTGGATATGAAAAATACCAAAAATCTATACAAACGCAGAATAGGGAGGAATGAACTAAAAGAGGAACGAAGTGCTATATAGAATCATTTGAACCCTGTAAATTGAATGCAAATCCCCCTCACTCCGCTTTTGACACTTCTGTTTAGTGCTGACCCTATTTGTTTATTTAAAGAGGTTTTATTCTGTCTCTCAACCAACAATGACTTCTGAAGCAGATTATGTAGTCAATAACACAAGGCAGTCCCTGCCTTCAGTCTAAAAAAGACTCTGCAGGAAAGGAGAAAAAGGAGAGGAAGGAAAGAGGAAAACAGCAAATCTTTCAACAGCTTTGGAGGAATGCCTTGCTTCCCACTGCATCTCATTCTCCCAAAGCTGGTGATTTGATCGATGAGCCTTTGCAGAGGTGGTCCTTCAGAAAACTAGACGAAAGCGCAGAAGCTAGATTTTTCATCACTATAAATTTGAGCTAAAGTTTAGGACTGAGGCATTACGATTTCGGAAGTCCGTGCAATAATTTGTAGCCGGGGAGAGCTGTCTTAGTATTTTGCGGCAAAAAACCAGCGGAGATTTGTGGCACTAAGCGTAAAAGGTTTTATTTGGTGTAAACCTTTTCTGGATGGCAGACCACTTCATCAGATTTATGGAGTGTAGTGAGGCTGTGCCACAAGCATCTGATGAAGTGGTCTGTAGTCCATGAAGATTGTATCCCAAATAAAATCTGTTCATCTTTAAAGTGCCATAAGTACAGGAATTATGTGTTTGGGACAGGTTGTATCTCCACCACCACCACCCTGCCTTTTTAATTATTGTTCTTTCTGAACGCTTTAAAATATACTTGGCTCTTTTCTAAATATAAGAGGCAGTTGTCGGTTATGTTTTGAGTGGGGAGAGGAGTGAAATTATTTACATGGCAAGGAAAATTATTCCAACATGGCTTGAATCTAACAATGAATGCATTAAATTTCTTCAGAAACAAGGTTTTGGACTTCCTATTGCACCATTTTTTTGTTGTGTCCCTTCCAGTCACTTTCTAGTTATGGCAACCTTATTGCAGGCTTTCTTGGCAAGATATATTCCTGTGGTTCCCAACCTTTTTTTGACCAGGGCTCACTTTGACCAGGGACCACTTTGACTAGGGATCCTTTGATCAGGGATCACTTGACCAGGGCCTATTTTACCAGGGACCACTTGACCAGGGCCCACTATGACCAGGGCCCACTAAGACCAGGGACCACTTTGACCAGGGACCACTTGACCAGGGATTACTTTGACTATGGCCCATTTTGACCAGGCCCCACTTGACCAGGGACCACTTGACTAGGGACCACTTTGACCAGGGACTACTCTCAAACATTAGGCTTTTAAACAGAGGCTGCATGGCCATCTGTCGGGGGTGCTTTGAATGCGATTTCCTGCTTCTTGGCAGGGGGTTGGACTAGATGGCCCATGAAGTCTCTTCCAACTCTACTATTCTATGATTCTAGTACCAAAAAGGTTACGAATCAGTTTTTGGTCAACTTTAGATTCGGTTTGGTTATTTAGGGTGCTGATTCAGAAAATTGCATTGGATAGACCACATCAACTCTAGTTTCTGATATAGAACATATGCCATCCAGTAGTTGCCGTCTGCTCACGCACAGAAAACCATATTTAATATCTAGAGCTTAAATAACCCCAGGAACAGGTCTAAAAACGACGACACCAAGGCGCCCCCCCCCTCTTCCAGGCGCCACATGGAATGGCTCTGTTCAGGGGAAGGAGGAGAAGCAGCAGTCAGGAGGCTTGTCGCACCTTTAGTGGGTAGTCAGCCTCTACACTTCCAACATCCCCATTGCCTCGACACTATAAGAGGGTTTTGCAAGACCAATCGCTCTTGTTGCAACAGTATAGTAACAGTGAGGCCGCGGACCATATTTTAGTTCTTGGGAACCACTGCTGGTTCATGGACCACAGGTTGGGAACCACTGATATATTCAGAGGTTTGTATTTGCGTTCCTCTGAAGCTGAGAGAGTGTGACTTGCTTTGTCACCCATTGTGTTTCCCTAACTGAACAGGGATTCAAAATCTGATCTCCAGAATCTTAACGTGCATTTACACTGTGGAATTAATGCAGTTTGATACCACTTTAACTGCTATGAAATCATGAGAGCTGTAGTTTTATAAGGCCTTGGAGCTTCTCTGCCAACGAGTGCTGGTGCCTCACCAAACTAGCACTCCCAGGATTCCCTAGCATTGATCCCTGGCTGTTAAAGTAGTGTCAAACTGCAATCATTCTACAGTGTAGATGCTCCCATAAGCCAACCCTCAAACCACTACACGCTGCCGCAACATTACTGTGCACTATTTCATCGCAGTTACATTTTATAATTGATAATCTTATGAAATATGATAGAATTAATGACAATTTGGGACACGTGTTTTTCCTGCTGGGTGGATGGGTATTGCAAGACAATTATGTCAATGTATGACACTGTTGAACAGAGGCTGGTGCACGGTTCTTCATTCAATGCACGTGTGTGCATTTGCCGTACACTTAAAATGGATGGGAAGGATTACACCAGTCCTTGCAATGGACATTCCCACATCAACTGATTGACTTAAGAATTCATCCCCTAACAAAATTAATTGCTGCGAAACCCAGAACAGAGCCTTGCCGTTTACCTTGGATGGGGCCCTCTTGCGTCCATCAACTTGTGGCCTATTTCCCAGGAACAAGGAAGCAAGTGGGATCTTCCTCTTTTCTTTCTTTTTCCTTTTCAGTGCCTTAATTGGGTTCTGAATCATGCCGGCTTGCTTTGATCTCTCAGCCGATTCCCACGCAAGGACAAGAACAGTCTCATCAGCAGTTTCTAATGAGCCGGCTGCTGGTCTTCTCTAGTTTGTCTTCTCTGGTAATGAAGCAGTGAAAAGGAAACGTGGCTTACATGTACTGCCGGGTGGGAGACCAACTTAATGGTAGCCTAGCCTCAGAGATCCAGAGGGAGCTTTTGAAGCACTTGAATTCTCATTCTTGGCACTGGAGGGGAGTGAAATGGACCTGAATTCCTCCTCCCACGTTGATTTATAAATCATATTGTGAAACATACCACTTATGCAAGATCGTGACCTTTCATGTTAACATATTCCTGAGAAAAATGTCATAATTGTCTCAACTACGCACTTGAGTTTGAGTCTCTATCAGTGCTAGACCCCTGTATTTATACAATTTTGTGGTTAAGAGGTTTCAACTAAAAATGGGGCATTCTTTATCCAGAATTCCAAAATACTCCAAAATCCAATTTGTTAATTTGACGAGGTGACAATTTTGCTTTCTGTTAGTTCAGTATACCCAACCTTTGTATCATGCCCAAAACATATTGTATGAAATCACTTCCAGCCTATTCAAACTACAGGAAAGGAGATTCCACCTGAACATCAGGAAGAACTTCCTCACTGTGAGAGCTGTTCAGCAGTGGAACTCTCTGCCCCAGACTGTGGTGGAGGCTCCTTCTTTGGAGGCTTTTAAGCAGAGGCTGGATGGCCATCTGTCGGGGGTGCTTTGAATGCGATTTCCTTCTTCTTGGCAGGGGGTTGGACTGGATGGCTCATGAGGTCTCTTCCAACTCTACTATTCTATGATTCTTTGATTCTATATGTACAAGATCTATATGGAACATATATCTATCTCATTATGTACATATATACCAATGCAGATATTTCAAAGTCTGAAAAAAATAGAAATCCAAAATAGTTCTCTTCTCAAACATTTCAGATACTCAACCTCTATATTTTATCAGCTGGATATGGGAGGTGATACCTCATTCTTCTATTTTAGTAAAATATTGTGTGGTGTCATAAGCCATGGATATGACGCCGACTTCAATGTCTATTTTATTTACTTATTTTGTTTAATTTTTATTGCTATCCATATTTATGCCATTTTAAAAAATTATATGGCATTTTCATTATGTTTGAACGAAAAGCTACATTTAAAATGTGGATGCAGTTGGACACATTTTCATTTTAAAATGCCAAACAACCCCTCTGGAGCTATAACTAGGAGGCTTACATCGTTGTTAGAAGGTGCTCCAAGCTCCCATTGAGGTGACTTCTCATTGTCATGAAGTAGCCTGAGATTTTTCTGTTACACAGATACAGATGGAATGATATATGATTGGTTAATTGTCAAAACTGGTCAATACATTATTATGTTATTACATATATGTTTGGCTAATATATCCCATTATGGCATGACAAGCATAAGCATCTCATCTCTGCTTTCTTCATACAGAATGAGAAAGTTTTCTTAAAAGTTTTCTTAAAACCCCAATAAGCAATTGAAACATGTATTTTTCTTTTGCATGTCTGTGCCTTCACGTTGCCCATCGACTTATGGTGTTCTCATGAATATCATAGGATTTTCTAAGGTAAAGAATATGCAGAGGCGGTTTTACCAGTTTCTTCCTCTGAAATATAGTCCGTAGTCAGGGCTGTAGCCAGAAAAAATTTCGGGAGGGGTTTTGAAAATTTCGGGGGGGGGGGTTAACCCCTAGCACACACCCCTCCCCGCTACAAACCTGTCAATATCTGCTTGAGATAGTGCCTGGAGGGACTCTTAATGTTTTGTGTCTCATAGACTTAGCATGGGGATTTGGTTAACCAGTTAAAATTCATGAGTAAACCAGGTTTTTTTTATAACCTGAAAAATTTCGGGGGGTGTTTGAACCCCTAAACCCCCCCCCCCTCGCTACAGGCCTGCCCGTAGTACCTATCCCATGATGGCTTCCTATCCAAGTATTAACCAGGGCTGAATCAGCTGATCTTTATGATCAAATGGGATCTGGTGCCTTTAATATACTTTAATAATATACTTTATTTATATTCCGCTCTATCTCTCCGTGGGGAGTCAGAACAGATTACAGAATACATATCTGGCAAACATCAATGCTGGTATACAAAGATGAGACGGACATAGACAGAGGCAAGGCTTCCCTCTTTTTCATCTCCGACATCTGGAGGCTATGCTCGACTCAGCCATGGGGAGGTACTATTGTTCAACTTTTCCACATCGAGGAGCCTGTTGTCCATGGACACCTTCCTGATCGAATTACCGGCATGTTTTCTGGGACGCCTTTTACCTCCCCGCCAAGGCGGTACCTATTTATCTACTCACATTGCTGCTTTCGAACTGCTACATAAGCAGAAGCTAGGGCTGATAGCGGGAGCTCACCCTGACCTGCAGCTTGAACTGTCAACCTTCCGGTCTGCAAGATTTTCTGTAGCTGACAGTTTAACCTGCAGTGCTAGGGTACTTAGGCAGAAGTCCAGAACTCTAAACTCTTCTTCCATACCTCCATCAAGGATTAGGAAAAGTGGCAGTTTTTCAATTGCTCCATTTTCTTAAGACAGGTGAAATACTTCACGTTGAATTTGACCCTGGAAGTTATGGAAATCCAAAGTATCTTTAGAGTTCAAATGCAAGCAAACACTTCCATCTGTCCTACTCCCAAATTGCTTTTGATTATGTAAAGAGCAGAAGGAAGAGTTGAATGAATCCCATTTTCAACAAAAATGCCAAGAGCGTGGCATCATGAGGATCCTGATGTGTTTTTTCTGTGTAGATCCCATAAGTCTTTGGACTGAACCTATTCTTGGACTCAACCTATTCTGAAAGGTACATGGATCAAAATCTGTGCCTGAGGGAATTTCTTCTCCTTAGTTTTATAATAATATTACTCTATATATCAGAGTGGAACTGTGGAGGTCCCATTGGGCCATGCTTTTATGGACCCCATTGACACTTCTTCCAACATCCCCTGATCATGAAAAAATCAGATTTTTCTTTAAAATGGAGAATCATTCCTCCAGAAGCCAGGGTCCTCTGGAAAATAACATTTTCAAAGCATTGAAAAGCAAAAAACAAATTGAAATGACAGAAGTTTCATGGAAATAGTGTATTCTAGCACACAGTGGTCCAGAAGTGGATGAAAATGGCTCTTGGGCCCTCCAGAAACACCCTCCCCTGCTATATATGATGTCTTTTAGTTTAACCTTAAGTGACGTGCAATCAGATTTCTTCTTTTTTTTCAAACCTTAACATCTGAAATGGGAGGCAGGCACAGGTAACTGGGCACCCAAGTGTATTTAACTGCCCCACTTTTATTTAGTTGTTAGTTGTTGTAAAGCCGACTTCAACTTAACAGTGAAGTCTATGAAGGAAAGACCTCCAAGATCACCGGTCACCAGTTGCTTTGCTCAGGTCTTGCAAACTCAGGGATGTGGCGGCTTTCTTGATTGAGTCAATCCACCTATTGCATGTTCTCCTTCTCTTCCTATTGCTTTACCAAACATTGCCATCTTTTCCAGTGAGTCATGTTATCACATGATATCATTCTTATTAATTTTATATTCAGCAGCCCAGTAAAAATAAAGCAGTGAGGCAATGATAGCTCAAGGACTATGGAACAAGGTGTTATTATTCTTTGTGTGATCTCTGTGACTCATTTTTATGGATCATTCCAAGCCTGTGCAGAAATTTTGGGAACCTTCTAGAGCTGCATTTTGGTGGCAACCCTGCTCTAACCCAGTTCCTTCTTGTCTCCCATTGTGATTTAATCATAAGACGTTTGAGCAGTTTGGCATTCTCTATTCACTGTTTATCCTTTAATACCTATAGAAGTCCATGTGCCTGAAAATGGGTTTTTTCCAATAAGTATTTAGGCTGTGGAACCAAGATCCCATTAGACCACCATGTATATTATCCTTTCTGTTTGGACAGAGATCTTGCTATTGACTTGTGCTTTGCTTATTTTACCTGGCAAACAACACATAATAAGGCTTCCCACCTTCAAGGAAGGGAAAGGGTAATCCAGTGGTTCCAAACCTTTTTTTAACCAGGGACCACTTTGACCAGGTATCACTCTCCAACATTAGTACCAAAAGTTACGAATCAGTTTTTGGTCAACTTTAGATTCAGTTTAGTTATTTGGGGTGCTGATTCAGAAAATTGCATTGGATGGACCACATCCGCTCTAGTTTCTGATACAGAACATATGTCATCCAGTAGTCGCTATATGCTTGCCCACAGAAAATCATATTTAATAATAGAGCTGATGTAGTCTATCCAATGCAATGTTCTGAATCTGCACCCCAAATAACCCCAGGAACAGGCCTGAAAACGAAGAGACCAAGGACCCCGCTTCCAGGCACATGGAACGGCTCTGCTTAGGGGGAGAGAGGAGGAGAAGCAGCAGTCAGGAGGCTTGCAGTTGTGCCTTTCATGGGTAATCAGCCTCTCCACTCATGACATCCCTATCCTTGGCCCAGCAAGGGTTTCGTGAGACCAGTCGCTTTCATTGCAACGGTGTAGTAACAGTGCGGTTGCGGACCATATTTTAGTTCTTGGGGACCACTGGTGGTCCATGGACCACAGGTTGGGAACCACTAATTTAGACTGCAGCCCTTGTAGCCAAAAAAGTAGTCAGCATCAATTGCTAGCTGCTCAAGCCCATCTTTAGCTAAAGAAAAGCAGCCAGAGTGCTTGGTGAAAGGCAAGTCTCTAGAGCAGAGTTTTCCAAACTTGTAATGTTGGCAACACGTTTGTTAGACATGCAGCCTATCATGACATGGTCATTCAGTTTTAATGGCAAGCCGAAGGTTAAGCCAACCCAAGAGTTTAATACGCTATCTGTCTGTCTGTCTATCTGTCTATCTATCTGAATCTATCTTCTATATATATAAAAGAGTGATGGCATCAGGGCAGCGGACAAATCAACAAAACTACAGGCCCCCCAAGCTCGAAATTTGACAACACAACCCATCATCCACGGCTCTAGGTTGATACAACAAAAAGAAAAGAAAAAGTCCTAATTAGAGGGAAATGAATAATTGTTTTTATCCAATTGCTGCCAGTTAGAGGGCTAAGCTCCGCCCACTTGGTCTCCTAGCTACCTACTCAGTCCAGGGGACAGGCACAGTTAGGCCTCAGGCCTATAGGCCACATTGCCTATAAGATACAGATTATCTGATTTTAACTGGATTATATGGCAGTGTAGACTCAAGGCCCTTCCACATAGCTATATTACCGATTTAGAATCTTATATTATCTGCTTTGAACTGGATTATCTTGAGTCCACCCTGCCAGATAATTCACTTCAGTGTGCATTTTATACAGCTGTGTAGAAGGGGCAGTTCTAGGCAGATAATATAAGATTACAAATATACAGTAGAGTGTCACTAATCCAATATAAACAGTGTCCTCTATCCTCACCACTTTCACAGTACACAAACAACCAAATGCATATTAAACATAAAGACAACCATACAACAGACATTCAATACCACCACTACCTCAACAATTTCTCACCAACACCACCAGACAACGCCACAGCAACGCGTGGCCGGGCACAGCTAGTCATTATATATATATATATATATATATATATATATATATATATATATATGTGTGTGTGTGTGTGTGTGTGTGTGTGTGTGTGTGTGTGTGTATAATATATATCTGTTCCATATCATCTTTGCTGTATACGCGAGGTTTGGATTTTTTTCCCTTTACACTTATGTGGTACAGTTGATTCTTGGGTAGTTTTCTCTATAGCTGCTCCATGTGGTTAAACACAAATATCATTATCAACAGATTTTGCAAATGATAAAAATTATAACAATACCTACACTTGAACAGTGCCAGCATTTGTTTGTGAGGGTGGGGGAGCATTTTTCAAACAACACACCTAGGGACTACAGGTGACACACTAGTGTGTCCTGACACACAGTTTGGAAAAATATGCTTTAGAGAAAGAGCTACCAAAATAAGGAGAAGGAGGAGAGGAAGACAAGGAAGTGCTCATGCACTTTGGAGAAACCTAACAAGAGGTATAAGGGCCCGACTTTGAAGCTCCCCTCTCCCCTTAATATTTGGTTATGTCAGATTCTTCCCTTCAGGATCCCCGTCTAGGTCTGTTACCCTGCATGAACTGAGCTGTGCTCTCTAGAATACATCTGCAGAAGGCAAGACGAGAGGCAGAATTATCCTTCAGGCAAGCTGATTCATCATTACTGTTCCCTTCCACCCTCTTAGAAGCTTCCAAATAACTCCTGGGATTCCTGAAACACAGTTTGAAGAGAGGAAAAGAGCGGGGGAAGGCTGCTTTTGGATTCACAAAGTGAATCTTGGGACCAGTCGAAAGATCTCAAGTACTGTTTGGAGCACTGCATAAAGTGATTCATAATTAGCCACTGTTTTGTCTGATGAAAATTGCTGAGTAACTCAAATATTTGCATAGTCTCAGAGCGGAGCCAATTAAAGAGATGGGAAGATTTTGCACCAGAGACGTTGGAGCAGAAAAAAAAGAGACAAAGCAAAAGGAAATGCTGATTCACCCCACGTTGGAGCATTTCAGTGGACAAGAGCCTTTATCTTGGGTTCATCAAATGGTCAGAAAAAGATCAGTTTCATGCTTGCATATTTATTACTTTATGGTCACATCACCAAGTGGGAAAGGGCATGTGCAAAAGCAGCTTTCCTGGAAAAGACTTTGATACCATATTCTTTGCAATATTTTGCATCAAAATCAGTTTATAAATTAAAGGTCCAGTCATAGCAGTGAAGACACAGACTAGATTTGCAGATAACGAGGGACCAGGCTATTGTATGTTGTATTCTGATGTGTTCTGCCCAAAATCTGAAACAAATTATAGTTTATTACCCACAACAAAAAATAAAGTTTGCTATTAGCTTACAAATGATAGCTTGCTTAAGCCATGATTTGTTCTTGTGCCCCATTACTAAACTGGCTAATTTCTACCATTGCTCATCCTAGAAGAGAATCTGAGGAGAGAAACAGGACAAAAAAGGGAAAAATAAATTATTTATTTATCATTTCAGAAGTGAACCGAGGGTACAAGTTGTAATGTATTTGAAAACACAAACTTGGCAGTATACTAAATGTCATTTGATCAGTAGGTAGCCACTTGGAGTGCCTCTGGTCTTGCTATAAGAAAGTCCTCCATTGAGCATGTGGCAGGGCTCAGAGTAGGTGGTCTGCGGTTTGCTCTTCTCCACACTCGCATGTTGTGGACTCCACTTTGTAGCCCCATTTCTTAAGGTTGGCTCTGCATCTCGTGGTGCCAGAACCCAGTCTGTTCAGTGCCTTCCAAGTAATCTTCAGAGTTTGAGATGCTTGTCTGTTTTTAAGGTGAAAAGCACACGTCTGCATTTTAAATGGATTAAGGATCAGCTCATTTTCCCTGTAATAGGCAGTAAGAGCACCTAAAGTTTCAGAGAGCTTCTGTTTGACCATTTCAAAGCTCCCTGCTTGGGTAGTGATGTCACAATTGTCAGCATAGATGAAACTCTCTGTCCCTTTTGGCAATGGCTGATCATTTGTGTAAATGTTAAACAATGATGGAGCAAGTATGCTCTCCTGAGGCAGGCTATTCTTCTGTTTTGGCCATCTGCTTCTCTGACCCTGGAATTCAACAAAAAATGATGATTTGTTTGATCTTTTGCAGGAGAATACATGGTTGAAGCAACAAATCATGGTTAGAATAAACCATAGCTTAGTGAGATGTGTTCAAATGAACCATGGAGTTTTAAACGGGCTACTCTTGCCTACACCTCCTCACTCCATTAATGTAATGTTTGGCGAATGATTAGAATTTTGGACTAGAACTTCTAGGATTCAAGTTCAAATCCATCAAGTCACAAAAAGTGATAGATGGTAAGAGGCATTTACAACAGAGAAGGCAGGGTGGAATGAAGGAGGTCCATATATATTGCTCTAAATTCATGGCTGAGGGCAGGTGGGATTAAGTATAGCTAAGAAATATATGTTAATCTACATGTTGTCCGAATGCCCGATCATCGTCTCCCAAAGTAGTTGCTATACTCCCAATTCAAGAACGGGAAACGTAATGTTGGTGGACAGGAAATGAGATTTAAAGATGGGCTTAAAGCCAATCTTAAAAACTGTGGCATAGACACTGAGAACTGGGAAGCCCTGGACCTTGAGCACTTTAACTGGAGGTCAGCTGTGACCAGCAGTGCTGCAGAATTTAAAGAGGCACAAAGGAGAAACATGCCAAGAAGAAGGTGCATCAAGCTAACCCTTCCACCTAGAAATTGATGTCCTCACTGTGGAAGAACATGAGGGTCAAAAATAGGTCTCCACAGCCACCTATGCATCCACCACCAAGACACTACACTTGGAGGGCCATAATCCTTGGGCTATGAGGGATTGCTTAAGTAAGTAAGTAATCTACACTATAGAATTAGCGCACTTTGACATCACTTGAACTGCCTTGGCTCAATGCTTTGGAACCAAGGAGTTGTAGTTTCAGAAAGTCTTTAGTCTTCTCTGTCAAAGAGTCCTGGTACCTCACTAAACAATAACTCCCAGGATTCCAGAGCATATCGCCATAATACTTAAAGTGGACTCAAACTGCATTAATTCAACAGTGTAGATGCACCTCTCGTGCTGCTAGAAAGGGACTCCAAAGTAGTTCAATAAAATGGTAAAATACAATCAACTGTGAACAGAATAAAATGTCATTGTATACTTGCTGACCATATGCTCGCTCTATCACACTTTCCCATCTGTAACAGGAGAGATAATGCCGATCAATCCTGTGAGTTTTAAGGATCACAGGAAGATAATGTACACGAAGCACAACAAATATGTGAAGCTCTATATAAATGTGAGTATGACGATTAAGTGTGTGGCAATAAAATGATGTCAATTCATAAACCAGCCATGAAGTGTCATGTATGCAGTGCTCAGTTCTTCCACTGTTTATGGCTTGCATGCTCATCTGGAAGACAAGTTTCCAATCTAGAGAATCATTCATAATTGCTTGGCAAATGAAAGGCAAGCAGAATTATTGGGGCTGAAATGCCATCAGAGAGGAAAACTTTGAATCCAATGTTCCTGGTTCCAACATGTGGGTTGTCTTTTAAAAATATTAATTAATTTTGAAGTGGAGATGATGTAAATTCCCAAACTTCGCTCCTCCAGCTGTTTTGGACTTCAGCTTCCAGAAGCCACATCCAGCTTGGACAATAGTCAGGAATTCTGAGAGCCGAGGTCCCAAAACAACTGGAAGACCAAAGTGTGGGAAACAATGGTGTAAACCAGGCATGGACAAACTTGGGCCCTCCAGGTGTTTTGGACTTCAACTCCCACAATTCCTAACAGCCTACCGGCCCAAGTTTGCCCATGCCTGGTGTAAACAATGTGTGTGGAATGGGGCATTCTCCAGATTTTAATGGCTCGCGACTCCCATCATTAGCCATGATGGCTGAGGCAGATGGGAATT
Organism: Anolis carolinensis; assembly: GCF_035594765.1. Lineage (NCBI taxonomy): Eukaryota > Metazoa > Chordata > Lepidosauria > Squamata > Anolidae > Anolis > Anolis carolinensis. The sequence continues at coordinate 32,641,262 of NC_085846.1, read as the reverse complement.
AAAGTCCAGCTGCATCTGGGTTGCCTAGTTTCCTCCCCTTGCACATTGATTTTTGGCAAATTGGTTCTTGACAATTATTTGAAATTGATCCTCCAGAAGTGGGGATTAGTTCATTTAGTACCATCAACTAAAATGCTAAAAGAGTGGCCCTACTTAATTAAGTATTTTTTGTGTTGTCGAAGGCTTTCATGGCCGGGATCACAGGGTTGTTGTATGTCTTTCGGGCTGTGTGGCCATGTTTCAAAAGTATTCTCTCCTGACGTTTTGCCCACATCTATGACAGGCATCCTCAGAGGTTGTGAGGCACACAACCTCTGAGGATGCCTGCCATAGATGTGGGCGAAACGTCAGGAGAGAATACTTCTGGAACATGGCCACACACCCGAAAGACATACAACAACCCTTAGTATTTTTTTTCCCACAAAACATCAGTACTTACCCAAACTTTCTAAGAAATGACCTTCTCTTTTCTTTCTCACAGAAAGTCCTTGTCTAAACTGAGGCCTGCTTTGCTAGGTCTTTGCACAAATACAAAACCAACACGATTAGTTTAATGTATGCTTAGGAAGCATTAATGTTTTAAAAATGGAATTGTCCAGTCTTATGATTTAATTCTGCTGTGAGGATCGTCTTTAATCCCTCTAATCACTGAAATTCATTTCGAAGCTGAAATGTTGCTTATGTTTGAATTTTCCTTTCTTTTTTCCCCCCCTTAAAGGCAGAAAGGATAAAACAGAAATATCATGATCAACTGTATAAAAAAGACACGACCAACCTAGGACTTTTTTATTCTGTACATTTACAGCAGTAGGATTCCACTTTGAAATCCCATGCTTCCATCGGGTTGCTGAGAGTTTTCCGTGATGTATGGCCATGTTCCAGAAGCATCCCCAGAGGTTGTGAAGTCTTTTGAAAACCAGGCAAATGGGGTTTATATATCTGTGGAAAGCCAGGCTGTCACCTGGGATGGCAACATCAATGATCCAAACCTTTTTCTTTTCCACAACTGTGATGTCTGGTGTGTTGTGTTCCAGAACTTTGTCAGTCTGATTCAGAAGTCCCATTGTATCTTTGTGTGCTCATTTTCCAATACTTTTGCAGGTTTGTGATCCCACCAGTTCTTTGCTGCTGGCAGGTGGTACTTGAGGCATAAGTTCCAATGAATCATTTGGGCCACATAGTTGTGCCTCTGTTTCTAATCTGTCTGTGCAATTTTCTTACAGCAGCTGAGGATATGATCAATGGTTTCGTCGGTTTCCTTGCACAGTCTGTATTTTGGGTCATCAGCTGATTTTTCGATCTTGGCCTTAATTGCGTTTGTCCTGATGGCTTGCTCCTGGGCTGCAAGGATCAGGCCTTCTGTCTCCTTCTTCAGGATCCCATTCGTGAGCCATAGCCAGGTCTTCTCCTTATCCGCTTTTCCTTCAATTTTGTCAAGGAACTTTCCATGCAATGTTTTGTTGTGCCAGCTGTCAGCTCTACTTTGTAGTGCGGTTTTCTTGTACTGGTTTTTTGTCTGCTGTGTTTTGAGGAGTTTCTGATTTTTGACTTCGATCAAAGCAGGTTCTTCACTTTGAATATATTTATTATATTATATTTGATGATGATGATGATGATTATTATTATTATAGAACATATGCCATCCAGTAGTCGCCATCTACTCGCCCACAGAAAACCGTATTTAATAATCTAGCGCTGATTTCCCCCGCATGGCTCATGGACCTTATTTTAGATCTTGTGGCCCACTGGTTGAACAGAGGCTGGATGGCCATCTGTCGGGGGTGCTTTGAATGCGATTTTCCTTCTTCTCGGCATGGGGTTGGACTGGATGCCCTACGAGGCCTCTTCAAACTCTATGATTCTATGAGAAAGGGAGGGGGAAGAAGTAGAGGAGGAGGTTTCCTACTTGGGTCGTTCCCACAAACCGGGTGTTGTGTTGTGTTATGTTGTGTTGTTCCCCATGTGTTGTTCTCCTCCTGGCGGGACAGTGTGATCAGAGGCTCCTATCGATTTCCCGCACACTTTGGACTCAGTTTCCCCTCCCCGTTGCTGCCCTTTGCCGCCCAGAGCCAAGTTTCCCCAAGCGCCCTCCTATTGCCTATTGTGGGGTGTTTGGAGTGCGGCAGGGGACGGCGCCGCCTGTGTCGGGAGGGCGCTAGGACCCGGTGGGAGCGGGCTGGGTCCTGCCGCGTCGGGCAGACAGTCCAGGGACGGAGCCAGACGGAGGGAATCCTGTTTCCCGCGACGGGCGCGAAGGGCTTCCCCCAGGATCCGGGGAGGAGGAGGAGGAGAGGGGATCCCCGGGCGAGGCGCAGGTAAGCAGCCCCGACCCTTCCCCGGGCCAGGCTTTGCCATAAACAACAATGTTTGATTTTAAGCACCTTCCTTCCTTCCCTTCCTTCCATCTGATCCCAGCTTCCTTTGCTTCCAAGGAGCATCCTTGATTCCCAAAGGCTCCTCCAAGGAAAAGTTGGAGCTGGATTGTGGGCTGCCGCACATGGGTGTCTCTCTCTTGCTTCCCCTTTCACTCCATCCAAGGGATTCCCTTCCACCCAACTATTTGGGGCAGTGAAGTTGGGCTCAGGTGCAAAACATTGGCAGAAGTGCCTCGCCTCTCCATTGTGGCAGGAATGCAGTTGAACTTCCATGCTGTGGAATCATGGGAGTTGTAGTTTGGTGAGGCACTAGCACTCTTTGGCAGAGAAGGCTCAAGACCTTGTAAAACTACAACTCCATCAAAGGACATGGAAACATGGGGCAATGCAATGATAGAGAACATATATGACCCCGGCATGTTGATTCGTGGTGACTCAAGGTGTATCTGTACTGTAGAATTAATACAGTTTGACACTGCTTTAATTTCTATGGAATCAGAGGAATTGTATTTTGAACTGGCATGTTGATTTTGGATGACTTAAGGTGCATCCGTACTGTAGAATTAATACAGTTCGACACTGCTTTAATGGCTATGGAGTCATGGGAGTTGTATTTTGAACTGGCATGTTGATTTTGGATGACTTAAGGTGCATCTGTACTGTAGAATTAATACAGTTTGACACTGCTTTAATTTCTATGGAATCAGAGGAATTGTATTTTGAACTGGCATGTTGATTTTGGATGACTTAAGGTGCATCCGTACTGTAGAATTAATACAGTTCGACACTGCTTTAATGGCTATGGAGTCATGGGAGTTGTATTTTGAACTGGCATGTTGATTTTGGATGACTTAAGGTGCATCCGTACTGTAGAATTAATACAGTTCAACACTGCTTTAATTTCTATGGAATCAGAGGAGTTGTATTTTGAACTGGCATGTTGATTTTGGATGACTTAAGGTGCATCTGTACTGTAGAATTAATACACTTTGTCACCACTTTAATTGCTATAGAATCATGAGAGTTGTATTTTGCTCTGGTTGGCGGAGAAGGCTCGAGACCTTCTGAAACTACAACTCCATCCAAGGACTTGTAAACATAGGGCAATGCAATGATAGAGAACATATCTGACCCTGGCATGTTGATTTGTGTGATGACTCAAGATGCATCTGTACTGTAGAATTAATGCAGTTTTACACCGCTTTAATTGCTATGACTCAATGCTACAGAATCATGGGAGTTGTATTTTGCACTCATTGGCGGAGCTTGTAAAACTACAACGCTCATGATTCCATAGCATTGATCCATGGCAGTTCAAGTGGTGTCAAACTGCATTAACTTGACAGTGTAGTAGACACAACCCTAATCAGTTCAGAAATAGGTTGCTGTGAATTTTCCGGGCTGTATGATCATGTTCCAGATGCATTCTCTCTTGACGTTTTGCCAACATCTATGGCAGGCATTCTCAGAGGTTGTGATGTCTGTTGGAAACTAGTCAAGTGTTCAGGGTGGGAGAAAGAACTCTTGTCTGTTTGAGGCAGGTGTGATTGTTTCATTTGGCCACCTTGATTAGCATTGAATAGCCTTTCAGCTTCAAGATCTGGCTGCTTACTGCCTGGGGTAATCCTTTATTGGGAGGTGTTAGCTGGCCCTGATTGATTCATGTCTGGAATTCCTCTGTTTTCTGAGCCATACAACCTAGAAAACTCACAGCAACCCAGTGATTCCGGCCATGAAAGTCTTCGACAACACAGTTCTGAAATGTCACTGTGCTCATGGTCCATCTCTGCTGGAACTCAACTTTTCTATCTATACAATGGACATAATAGAACCGGTTCTGAGCGAACGTTTATGATTATATACTCTTGTGTTGATGTCTTCTCAGAGGAAGGAAAGTTGTATGTTTCATCTTGAATTCTTGAAATGAATGACAAGATATACAAGCAGGAAATTGTGACCTGAATTCCCAGTGGTGTCCTACACCGGTGTTAAGTATAGTGGTAGAAGAAAAAACAAAAGCTATGGATGAAAAAGCCATGCAACTATTTGAGAACATGTTTTCGCTGCTTTTCTTGTATCATGCAGAGAAAATGCAACCATGGATGTGGTTCAGAATAGTAGCAATGGGGAGGTGGCATAATGAGGCCATTGCCCCTCCAAATAAAAGCATCCTTTATTTTATTTTTTTCTGTTTTCAAATTTCTAACATTGCAGAGAGTAAGACACTGGAAATGTCCCTGAGACATTCCAGGTTTGAAGTTGCTCTTTCAACTATTTCTGGGATTGTTTTTAAGACTACATTGAGGAGTTTTTAAAGAGCGCTTTCGTATGTTTTTAAAACATGTTTATCTCTGTATTGTTTGAATTAGTTTTCATGTGTTCATAACCTCGAGAGCTCCTTATAAGATATTATTTGAAGCTTAAATTCTTGTATTTATAGTGTCCGAATCCCCTTGCTAATGTTGGTAATTTCCTTGGGATGCCTAAGCTACATTTGGGGAGCTATCTAGTTCTTAAATGCATTCTTAATTGTATCTTTATTTGTAGTTTAACTTTTACACGCATGATACAAATATTTCATTTGTATAGCCATATGTATATGCATTGGCCTTATTTTATACTTCTCTTGTGTTGTGTCTTGTCATTCTAAGCTGCCTTGACTCCCTGTGGGGAGTATTAGGATTTTCTGTTAGGGAAAACTATCCAAAAAACAGCAGAGCATCCAAAATATGCAAAACCAGAATACTTATAGTTGAGCATTCAGCTCACAGCAAGCAGAGCGTGAAGTGCCATGTGGTTGTAAAGAATTTAGAGCTTAGGAGACAAACATTCAGAATTCTGTCTTTAAAATCACAAAACGTTTATTTACAAAATTAATAACTACATTTCTTAATAGTAAACAACTGGGTATGAGCTATACTAACTAATCCCATCTTTTCTAGGGCTCCAAAGAGAGGGAAAAATCACCAAGCACTATGTGTCTCCTAACACACAAGCAGAGAGAGACCTCAGACACACAGTACACACCAAGATGTAAAAGTAGAAGTCAGAGACAAAAAGCACGCACCTGCAAAGTATCCATTCTACACAACCAATCAGAATGAGAGCAGAAACAGAGAGGAGAGAAAAAAATAGATACATTCAAACTGTCATTCGGGAGACAGGGGGAAAGAGATTTCTCTCAGCCTGTTCTAAGCTAACTAACTTCTCCTCATTGAGGACTGCAGACTTCTGCAGTGTGGGATTGAATTCCAACACATTCAAAGTGATCCTTCCCATTTTACAGAGAAGTTGAGGCTAAAGACATCCAAAGAGTCTCTGGCAGACTCTTCTGAGCTCACTTGGTATCTGCTGGGTCTTGCTGAATACAGTTCGGGGTTCAAATCCATTACTAAGTATAGATTGGGCAAGTTGAACTTTATGTTGTCTACAAAATGTGTCATTATTTGGGCCCACTTTTTATAGGTATGTTGCAAGGGAGCACAAGAAGCGCATTGCACAATTTTAAAAAATGATTTGTGAAGATGACTAAGCCTCTGAGACAGGGAGGCCAGACGCAAGACATATGCAAGATGTTTGAACTGTACAATGTCCTTGTTGTTTCAGTCCTGTAACCCTTGTCCTTTCCTTCCCTCTTTTCCTCCTTCGTCAAAAGTTTCATAATGCCTCTTACTAGCGTTGTAGTGGAACCTAGGATGGGAGGGTCAAAGGGTTCATCTCCATTGTAGAATGAATGCAGTTTGATTCCACTTTGCCAGGGCTGTAGTTTTATTAAGGTCTTTAGCCTTCTCTGCCAAATAGTGGCAGGGTCTCACGAAAGTACCACTCTCCAGATCTGGAGCACAACTGCCCTCCAAACAGGGCCAGCTAATCACCTCCCAACAAATGATTTTTCCCAGGCGGCAAACAGCCAAGCTTTGAAGCTGCAAGGCTATTCAATGCTAATCTGGGTGGCCACTTGCAACGTTCACACTTGCCTCAAACAGACAAGCATTCTTTCTCCCACTTTGGACATTCCACTTGCCTAGTTTCCAACAAACCTCATGACCTCTGAGAATTCCTGCCATAGATGTGGGCAAAACGTCAGGAGAGAATGCTTCTGGAATATGGCCATACAGCCCAGAAAACTCACAGCAACCGAACAGCTGCCCTCTGTTTTTCATATATCGATGGCACTCTCGTCTCAGTTCTGTCTGCCTTTGGTAAGAGTTCAGTGGTGTTTTGTAATATTTGTCTTTAGGTACAACTGCACATGTGGATCACAGGTGGTAGTACACAGCATAAACACGCTAATAGGCCACCAAAGTTCAGATCTGTATTGTAGACATAACCTCCAACTGTCCAGATACAGCAGGGACAGTTCCTCTGTTGTCCCATATTTTGGCTGTTTCGCCAGATTGTTTCGCCTCCTTCCAGTTCCCCATTATGTCCTTAGCTTACTCCAATGACTGCAAACTGAGTGCAAAATGCAAAAGTACTTTGCACTCAGTAAACGCAGTAGGTGGGAGAGAAGAGAAGAGCGGAGGGGCCAAAATCTTGCCTTTCCCAGTAGAATCAGGCAAGAGCAAAACTGCTGCAGCCTTTCCTAGGTTTTATCTTATTTTCTCATTATTTATTTTTGCCGTCTTGACCAATGCTGCTTGGCCACCCAAGTCCAGGTTTTCATTTGTAAAATGTTGGATTGTACTCTTAGAGTGTGTCTATACCAAGCATGGGCAAACTTCGGCCTTCCAGGTGTTTAGGACTTCAATTCCCATAACTCCTAATAGCCGGTAGGAGGAGTTGGGGGAGTTCAAGTCCAAAACACCTGGAGGGCTGAAGTTTGCTCGTGCCTGGTCTATACTGTAGAATTAATGCAGCTTGACACTCCTTTAACTGTCCTGATCCCAGTGCTCTGGAATCATGGGTGTTGTGCTTTTACGAAGTCGTTAATTGCATGTAATATAATAATAATAATAATAATAGCTTTATTTTTGTATCTTGCCCCATCTCCCCGAAGGGAATCTGGGTGGCTCACATCAAACACAGCATAAAATACTATATCAATGCATTTAAAACATGTAAACATATAAAAACAAGCATAAAAATACAATAAAACAGTCAACCAACCAATAGCCAAGGTGCAGTTAGCATATTCAAGAATGTACACTGTAGAATTAATGCATTTCAATACCACTTGATCTGTCATGACTTATTGCTATGGAATTATGAGAGTTAAAGCTTTATTAAGTCTCTTGTTTTCTCAGCCAAACAGTGCTGGTGCCTCACCAAACTGAAATTCCCAGGATTCTATAGCCTTGAGTCACGGCAGTTAAAGTGGTGTCAAACTGCATTAATTCTACAGTGTAGAGGCACCTTTAGAGTGGCAGACTGGGACTTGAGAGTGCCTGGTTCAAATCCCTGCTGAGCCCTGAAACTCAATCTTAGACAAAGATCCATTTTTCAGATTAACCTTTCTCTTGTAAGGTTGGTTTAAGGATTTGGTGGAGAAGGAGAGGCATTTATATGGCCATGACTTCATTAAAAAATGGGATGGGACATAAAAGTAAGGAATAAATGAACTAACTAGAGAGGAAGACATCACCTGGAAGTGCCTCCAGAGTCACAAAACTTGTCTCTTGTTCTCTTGTCTTATAATTAGAGTTTATTGTTCCCTATCACATCCAGGTATCTTGCTCTCCTGCTCTAAGTTTGGAATCTGGGTGAATCACTTCCTCCAATCATCACTTATGTGTCTTGAGCCATTTTAGTTCTTGAGGAGACCTCTATCCCGAATATTGCATGATATGACATTCTGTGATCCATACTGGCTAAATATTAACTCTGAGTAATCTACCCTGATAGCCGTACCCAGAGATACCTGATAGAGACCTATAACAATATTATCAAAGGTAGTGTGGTGGTGGTATCGAGAAAGCTTTTTAAAAAAGTTTCATAAAACGTTTGTTGTTGCGGAACTTTCTGTCCCTTGTTACAAAACAATGAATTTTTGTGATTATTTTTTTAAAGAAAATACGGGATAGAGTTCTCTCCATACCGATACTGAGTTCTTTAACTCAAGTTTCTCCATATGCTCTTCTATCTACTGCAGTACATGGTCATAAATACCGGTACTTTGCTCCAAAAAACTTCTAGGATTGCTAGCCATATAAAAACTCTCTATTTTCTTTTTACCATACTTGCAAGCAGAAAGTCCTAGGTTCAAATTCCTGGCACGTATGTCCCCAGAGGACTATTTTCCTGCAGTTCGATCTGTATAAACCGAGAACAGATTACATTTGTTTACATTGGTTACACTGAATTATAGCATTTATATTCCTTCTTTCTCCCAGCACAGGATTCCAGGTGGCTCACAACCATTTAAAAGGAGAGTGGAATATGTCAGGAGCCCCCGGTGGCGCAGCATGTTAAAGCACTGAGCCGCAGAACTTGCAGACTGAAAGGTCGCAGGTTCGAATCCGGGGAGCGGAGTGTACATCCGCTGTTAGCCCCAGCTTCTGCCAACCTAGCAGTTAGAAAACATGCAAATGTGAGTAGATCAATAGGTACCGCTCCAGTGGGAAGGTAACGGCACTCCATGCAGTCATGCCGGCCACATGACCTTGGAGGTGTCTACAGACAATGCCGGCTCTTTGGCTTCGAAATGGAGATGAGCACCAACCCCCAGAGTCGGACACGACTAGACTTAATGTCAGGGGAAACCTTTACTTTTACTACACACACACACACACACACACACACACACACTGTGTATATGCCCGCTTTGGATAGCACAGGGAAGAGTTAACACCCCTATGTTTTTTGTTTTGCTGTCTGTGCCCCTGTTCAGCACTATTAATACCCTATTAATACCAAAGTTAAGACACATTATACCAATTATCTATTTAAAAACACAAGTCCAAAACAATTTAAAAACATGTATAAAATATAGGAAAATAAAAATACAGCATGTCATATACATACTTGTCTGCTTGGCCTGTTGGGCAACCAAAGGCTTTTTCTCCATCAACCCAGAAAACAATTAACAAAAGAGTAAGCAAAGTAGTAAAAGACTCTTAGAATTAATAGCCAGAAAAAATATCTGACTCTCCATCAGAGGTCTGTTTAGGTGATGCGGGTCAAATGAGGACATTGTCTCTCATTGTTCATACGCAGGACTTTTGTGTTTTCTGTGTTTGCACTCCTTTGATATCCTTGGCTGCCCACTTCTTTGGATGCCTTAACCATATTTCTAAATGCTTAACTTCTGTTTCTAAATTTCAAAATGCTCATATGCTGCAATGTTAGAAATGCAGGGACTGGAGGAAAGCTTAGTTACAGGGCCGAATTCTTACTTGGAGGACAATGTCCTTATTTTGGACTCACTCCTCATGAGCTACATCTCTGCTCTCCATCCCTACTCTATGCTTAGATACAGTAAGGCACCAGTTCCATTTGGAAACTTGGTGCTCCAAGAGGTTGCCTTGTTTGCATCTCTAGTCAGCTAGTCCTGAGCATAGCTCCTGTTTATGCCCCACATCATACAGTGTTTGCTTGTCCGTTCTTCAGTTTGTTGTAGAGCTGAGTGACTGTCATTGAATTCTGTGTACTTGATTTTGTATTAGACTGTTCTAATATACGGACTGTTGACACACTGAACTTTCTTTAGAATGAACTCCTTGTAGTAATGGACTGGATGAGGGATAATATGTTGAGGCTTAATCCTGACAAGACAAAGGTCCTCCTGGTCAGTTGAGAGGCCAATCAGGATATCTAGAATGGATTACTGCAATGCACTCTACGTGGAACTGCCTTTGAAGATGGCTCGGAAACTGCAATTGGTGCAAAGAGCAGCAGCCAGGTTACTAACTGGGCCTAGCTATAGGGAGTGTACCATGCCCCTATTTTTTTTTTTCACGTCAGGAGCAACCGGAGTTGCTTCTGGAGTGAGAGAATTGGCCGTCTGCAAGGACATTGCCCAGGGGACGCCCGGATGTTTTGATGTTTTACCATCCTTGTGGGAGGTTTCTCTCATGTCCCCACATGGAGCTGGAGCTGATAGAGGAAGCTCATCCATGCTCTCCCCGGGTGGGATTCGAACCTGGCAGCCTTCAGGTCAGCAACCCAACCTTTAAGTCACAAGGCTTTTATCCCCTAGGCCACCGGAGGCTCCTATGCCACTATTGAAGCAGATCCATTGCCTGCCGATAAGTTTCTGGGCTCAAGTCAAAGTGCAGGTTATTACCTATAAAGCTCTACACGGTTTGGGTCCAGCCTATCTCCGTGATTGCATCTCTCCCTATGAACCAACGCGGGCTCTACGATCTACCGGAGAGACTCTCCTCTTGGTCCCATCTCCGTCTCAAGTGCGGTTGGTGGGGACGAGGGAGAAGGCCTTCTCGGTGGTGGCCCCCCTGGCCTGGAGTGCCCTCCCCAAGAAACTTAGGCAAGCCCCCTCACTACAGCACTTTCAAAAAGAAATAAAAGCTTGGTTCTTTCAGCAGGCCTTTGATAATGCCTAGATTGCAGCCAGACTATTCTTTAGCCAGGGAAGGCTAAATTGGATTTTTAATAAATGACTATTGCTATATTTTATTTTATGTCTGGTTTTAAATATGTTACTGTATTTTTAATGTTGATATACTGTATTTCATATGTGCTGTGGCTCCATGTGTGCTATTTGTAGGCCATTCCGAGCCCCTATGGGTGATGGTAACGGGGTATAAATAAAAGTTTATTATTATTATTATTATTATTATTATTATTATTATTATAGTAATCCTTCACGTGGAGCGCCCGGTGGCGCAGCGGATTAAATCGCTGAGCTGCTGAACTTGCTGATTGAAAGTTTGGCGGTTTGAATCCAGGGAGCGGGGTGAGCTCCCGCTGTTAGCCCCAATTTCTGCCAACCTAGCAGTTCAAAAACATGCATATGTGAGTAGATTAATAGGTTCCGCTTAGAGAGAAGGTAACGGTGCTCCATGCAGTCATGCCAGCCACATGACCTTGGAGGTGTCTACGGATAACGTCGGCTCTTTGGCTTAGAAATGGAGATGAACTCCAACTTCCAGAGTTGAACATGACTAGACTTAATGTCAGGGGAAAACCATTACTTTTACTTAATCATTCTTGTATGGGTGTCCTCCAGACGTGTACAGGCAGTCCCCAAGTTAGAAACAAACTAGGTTCTGTTCTTAAGTTGAATTTATGTGTTAGTCGGAATAGGTACATTTTAATGTATAATTCTAGCCATATATATATATGTGTGTGTGTGTATGTACCAGAGCCGGCCCTAGGTATTTTTCAAGTGTAGGCAAACAGAATTTTGGCGCCCCCCCCCAACCAATCACTGAAAAATAAAAGCGTTGGATAAGCGAAAAAGTTGGATAATAAGGAGGGATTAAGGAAAAGCCTATTAAACATCAAATTACATTGAGATTTTACAAATTAAGCACCAAAACATCATGTTTTACAAGAAATCAACAGAAAAAGCAGTCTCGACTGCGCCCCCATATGTTTTGCACCCGAAGCGACCGCTTAATTCGCCTCATTGTTGGACCGGCCCTGGTATGTACACACACACACACACATATATACATACACACACATACACACACACACATGCATGCATACACGCACACTGTGTATATGCCCGCTTTGGATAGCACAGGGAAGAGTTAACACCCCTGTGTTGTTTGTTTTGCTGTCTGTGCCCCTGTTCAGCCTATCCACTTTCTAGGAGATTTTAGGAGCTGTGATGCAAAAAATAACTTCTCTAAGCACTTCTGTAATTATGTTCTTAACCTAAGATTAGGGTCTATTGAAGGCAGTAATACTTACTTCAGAGTAAACAGGCAGTGTGAATGGTTTCCCGCTGTACTCAAGCATTTCTTCCAACCAGAACCAGATGGTGGTGTTGTTCTTCTCAGCTGTTCACGAGCCAGCCGTAAGCGGCACAATGATGGCTAGACTTCAAAGAATCATCCCAGGCTTTGTTTCAGTAGTTCTTGGCTGCGACTGTGCCATAAAATGTCTAACCTACTGTTGTCTTCCAGCATTGTGGGCGTGGGGGTTTCCCCTCGCCATTAATTTGAGTAATTGCATCCGTATATTTCTAATAAATTTGATGGAGTGTGCTGAAAGGAGGAAAGGCCGTGCGGTGGTCCTTGGGTTTAATTTCTACTAAAATGATTTAGCGGGATAAATGGGCGGCATCTCTGAACAAGCGGCTGCAAATGGCATCAACTGGGTCTTTCAGAACTGGGCTCTGGTTTTAAAGTTTGCTGAGAAGGCTGGGTGGGACAGGGCATTTTGGAAGAGATGACAGGATGTAAGTGGCAAATGTCCTTCCTAGACACTGGAAAGGAAGCACTTCTTCTCCATAAGACTTCCAAACAGCAGACATTTGCAAGTGTAGTACCAAATGAGAAGTGGAAAGAATAACTTGGATGATCCTGATGCATATCAGTGGCAGATGTTTCCAAAATGGTGCTAATTTAGAAATTGGAGGGCTAGAGTCTGGATCACATATGGCACTTATATTTCTCATTACTTAGTTGCTCAATGCTTGATGACTGGCGAAGAAGCCCTTCTGGAAAGTATAATATCTGAAGGGAAGCTCTGGCCGGGACATCTGTATTTCTGATGCTCCATTGCTGTCTGCCTCGGCACCTGCCTTGTCTCATGGTTGCTATTGGATGCCCTCTAAAAACACATTTAATTTTATAAGCTAACGGGATGTAACTGAGCTCCTTCTTTGTATGGTTGGTTGTATTGCATTTAAAAAGATCTTTCCAATTTGTGATTTCAGCGTTGCTCTTCTAAGTGCCAGCCTTTATGGAAGTTGTTGGCTGTTCTGGGCTCCTGCTGGGAAGATTGGATAAATAGGAATAGAAACAGTAATTGTAATCCCCTTTATTCCTTTATTCCATCACTTTTAAATTTATTTATTATGCAATGCTTTTGACACAAAATAAATAAAATCCCCTTCATAGAAAGCCTTGGGGAAAAAATCTCAGGCACCTTTGTATAGGTTGACTAAGAGAAAAAGAATCTATCTAACTTAGTGCAGTTTTTTACTTTGTTATTCTACAATCCAAACATTATAATTGTGGTGCATCAGTCATTGGTTGATCGGTTAGCTTTTCAGCTGAGTTATTTCATTTCACACCAAGAGTTTTCTTTATAAACTGTATGGCATCCTCCTTTCACAAAAAAACTGTGTAGTGTTTCATTTTATAACTAGGGACGTTGAAGGTACAGTAGAGTCTTGCTTATCCAACATAAACAGGCCGGTAGAACGCTGGATAAGCGAAAATGTTGGGCCCGGGCTGTGGCGCAGGAGGGAGAGCAAGCCAGCTGCAATTAACTGCAATGAATCACTCTGACCAGGAGGTCATGAGTTCGAGACCGCTCAGAGCCTATGTTTGTTTGTCTTTGTTCTATGTTAAAAGGCATTGAATGTTTGCCTATATGTGTAATGTGATCCGCCCTGAGTCCCCTTCGGGGTGAGAAGGGCGGAATATAAATGCTATAAATAAATAAATAAATAATAAGGAAAAAAACTATTCAACGTCAAATTACGTTATGATTTTACAAATTAAGCACCAAAACATCATGTTTTACAACAAATCGACAGTTCAATACATGGTAACGTTAGGTAGTAATTATGGTATTTACGAATTTAGTACCAAAACATTGCAATGTATTGAAAATATTGACTACAAAAACATTGACTACTGAAAATTGACTACAAATAAAGATAGAATTGCATAAAATGAACTTACAGTAAAGTCCTGTGAAGATTTTTAAAAATCTGCAATCCTTGCTTAACTAGAGAAACAGCTATGTATCCGGGCGGGATTGTGTGGGATAATACAAAACGCTGGATGAGCAAAGGTTGGATAAGTGAGACTCTACGGTACTTCCACCCCACTCAGGCCCATTCTACACTGTCATATAATCCAGATTATTAAAGTAGATAATCCACGTTATCTGCTTTGAACTGGGTTATATGTATCTATACTTCCATATAATTCAGTTTAAAGCAGATAATCTGGATTTATATGGCAGTGTAAAAGGGGCATCAGAGTGCTGGGGATGCGAACCTTTGCTTCTCATTTCATGGGACAATTGGCCTGGCAAGTGAGTTGGCAAACATGGTAATGATACCCAAATATTTTTAAAAATCTCTCATCTGCTTTATATTTTAGGAGCATCTTCTTTTGTATCAGACCTCCTTGATCTGGTTCCTTGTGGATATATTGCTAGGCTATCCTTCACATTGTCCCCAACCAACATGATTATTGGGGAAATTAGGCTTTGGGGTGCTAGGAGTTGTAATCCAAAAACCTAACTTTTCAAGGCTTGGGTTTTGTGTATTTCTGGAGGTCTGTGCTGCGTGATATGAAAGTCTGTGGCCACGATACACAGGAGGGTAAAATAGGAGAAATTAAATATAAATGGGTGACTTATACAGAATGGATCAAAGGCGGGATCGGCAATGTAAATATTATACAGAAACCAAGGAAAGTGTATGCATGGTGAAGAATAAAGATATAGAGAAAATATGTGGCCTGGGTGATGAGTGATGGGAGGTGGGGATGGGAGGTTTTTTAACAACAAACATTAATAAAATGCCATTAAGAAAAAGATTGCAAAAAAGGATAAGATGCAGTCAAAAGAAAGCATTATATATGTTATATCAACATTCAAGAACATGGACATGTGATGCTTATGTGTATATGCACCAGATAAAATCAAGTGTAAATAGTATGATGAAAGGTTTAAATAATAAAAATATATATCTGAAAAAATTATGAAAGTCTGTGGCCTTCCTCCAGATGTGCTGCTCCAGCTGTTCCTACCTTGGCTAGCAAAGTACCTACCAGCAAGTTCTTGTTGGAGTACCAGTTGCACTCAAGGGCAGCCTTTGAGTCGTCCCTTGTAGATCTGACAGTTCTGATGGAAATGACATCTCTCAGGCTTTTGTATATATGCTTGCAGGGTCCCTACGGGATGCCTTTTTTCAGTATGAAGAAGCACAAAATATAGTAGGCTGTTAACTCAAAACTGTGCTCCGTTGTGAAGTGGGTCGCGAACAAATTTGGGCTTCCTGATCCTCCCGTGAAGCATGGATTCAAGTTCCTTTCACTTATAAACCTGGCTGCTCCAAACCAATGTTAAACAAACATCCTTTCCCTCTTAAGCCACAGGATGAATGAATTGAAAAAGTTGGGTTTTTAAATCCAGCTTGCAAGAGAATTAAGAGCACCTTTAAATAAAAATGCTGAATTGTCTTCGTGTGTTGAGTGCACAGATGATGCAGCCTACGCCACAAATTCATTCATATATTCTGCCGAGTGCAGGAGACAAAGCTATTAGTCAGTTCACAAAACAGAGATCAAAAGCATAAAATAGAAAAGTATAAAACATAGCATCAGCAGCTGCAATAAAATAAATAGTGCCCTTAAGACCTAAAAAGCACATCCGCTTGAACTCCCCCTCCCCTTATATATGTTTAAACTAAGGGAAGATCTAAGAAACATGAGAGGATACAAAGATCTTGAAAATATTGTAATATAGGTGCCAGGGGTCAATAATAATAAAACTTTATTTCTATCCTGCCCGCGGGAACTCAGGGCGGTTTACAACATAAAGCGGAAAACATTCAATGCCATAAACAATCGTAAACAGGTGAAAACATATCAGACAGAAAATATTGAATAATAATAGAACCAGAAAGTAAATTACAAAGACAAAACAAAAATACACAATTAGTCAATACGCAATTAAAACCGGATTCAATGAATATTCTATAGCTTGGATGCTATGGCTGAAATGCCCCCTCCACAGGAATCAGCTACTTTAGTTTATTTTTGGGAAAATAAACTTATTTTTGAATAATTTGTATGTACCTTTCTCCCCCTAGAAGTAGGCAAAATTTACCTCCCATATTGCTTAACTACAGCTCCCACGAGCTCTTGTTGGAAGTTGCATCTGTAAGGTAATTCTTTGCCTGTTCCTTTTTTAAACACCATATGATATTCCAGCTGAAATTGTTTTATGGAACTCACTGCTGTTCCTAGTTTCAAAGCTTGTGGGTCTTTGCTTGTTTATTTTTGTTTGCACAGTTGTGGGTTTTCATTTATTTATGTCATTTTGCTTTGTTGTAGACTAATTTATTGCAGAGCAGCATTTCTTCCAACATTTCACAGATGAAAACTGGGACGTATGTGGTCAAGATGAAAAATGTTATTAATGAGGGAAGACGAAGAAACTGAGACAGTTTGTTTTTTTCCTGAGCCTACAGGGAATTGCAAGATTTCTCCCTTTCCCAGTTCTTTTCTACTCTTCACTTAGGATGCTTCCAGATAGCACCAAATCACGGGTTTTAGTAAGGAGCAAAAAATCCCGGGACTTCAGAAGAGGTCCACATACAGACCTGTTGGTCCTGGGATTTCTGCCTCTGTCATCCACACTTGATGCTTTGCTGCGGTATTATGTAGATGACCACCACTGCTGAAAATTTCATCGTTTTTTTTTTAAACCCTCAAGATTCAGATATGTGGATATGCAAATCATGCAAAAGTTCTGTTCTTTGTTCTGGCCAGAGAAACTTTGCCCTCCACACGTTTCATAAAGTATCTGCCACACAAACAAAGATAATGGGGTAGGGTCACTTTTTCCTCAGTAAGCACTGCACAATGACACAGGAACACACACTTTCAAGCCAGGAACAGAACTTGGTCATCATTGACACTTTTTAGAGCCTGCCTGCTTGGCCATCTGTCCAGACAGATTTGGTTGTGTACTTGTGGCATCGAACAACAGGGTGCTGTTCCTGGTTTATACATGTCTGTTCCTCATTGCTGTTATCCAAAAGACATGAGGAATGCTAATTACATGGCAAAACCTTTGTTTGTGTGTCACAAACTTCATTAAATGTGTGGAGGACGATGTTTCTCTTGCCAGGAAAAAGTTTTCGCCCTCTAGTCAACTGTCACCATGTTTTTAAGATACAACCAATCAGGAACAAACATCTAAAATCCGGGAACAAACCTAGATAAAAAATGCCATGATTTCCGATTGCAGGGACATACAGACATTCTAAGATCCGCATTTTCGGCTCACAATCGGGATATTCCTGTACCTGAATATCTCACGTTTTTTGCTGTTTGTAGCGCCTCCTCCTGCGTTTTGAAGGAGCGGTGTCTGTCCATTCTCCTGTTTGGTGCGAAGCTCCTAGGAAAAAGGTACCGTCTATACGGGCTCTCTGTTAAATGAGTGCACATTACGTACTTTTTCCACTTTGAACTCCTTTTTAGCAAGTAAAGTAAGATGAGAACCAAGGGGGGAATTGAGAAGAGAGAAACTGAGACATTTGAAAAACAGCTGAAAAAAAGTGGGACAGCGCAGAATTAATTGGGACTGACCCTGCCAAATTGGGACAGTTGGAGGATATAAAGCAACTCAGTAGTGGCACTACCTTTTCACGATGTGTAGATCATGAAACACTATGGATCACTCTTAAGAATGTGCCATAACTTTTAATAGTCCTGATGTGTAACCTATATGCTCAGGACAAAAGAGTGCTGTTAGGACAGAATATGGAGAAACAGAATGGTTTCCTGTATTGTTGGCTTTCATGACTGGAATCACTAGGTTGCTGTGAGTTTTCGAGCTGTATGGCCATGTTCCAGTAGCATTCTCTCCAGACGTTTCACCTGTATCTGTGGCTGGCATCTTCAGAGGTTCTGTTGGCAGTGAAGCAAGTGGAGTGTAAAGTATACCTGTGAAATGTCCAAGGTGGGAGAAAGAACCCATGTCTGTTTAAAGCAAGCATGACTGTTGCAATTAGCAAGCTTAAATTAGCACCTGAGTATCCATGAAGTTTGCAAAGTCAATCAATGAGGGTACCTACATAGAGGTAGCCTGGCTTTTGTTGCCTGGAGACATCCTCTGTTTGGGAAGGTTTCCCATTGGCAATGGATCAGGCAAGGCAGTATCTATTTAACTTGTATGCTGAACATATACTGCATACGTATTTTTTAAAATTATATACTGTAATTTTATACTGTATTTAATAGATTTTAACTGATTTTATGTATTGTTGATTGATTTTGTATAGGCATCTAATTGTGCCAGTGTTGTAAGCTGCCCTGAGTCCCTTCGGGTGAGAAGGGCGGGATATAAATATTGGAAATAAATAAATATTATGTAAAGCAGGACTAGAATTTGAGGAAGGAGGTATGAAAACTGGAAGAAGGAGCACCAGCAATGTAAGATATGCAGATGACACTATTCTACGAGCAGAAGATAACAAACACATGGAAGGATTATTAAAGAAAGTTAAGGCAGAATATTAAGAAAACTAAAACAATGACCACAGTTGATTTACATAACTTTAAAACAGGCAATTAGGACAATGAAACAGTTAAATATTTTCCATGCCTTGCTTCAGCCATTAATCAGAATGGATAATGCAGTTAAGACATCTGAAGAAGACTTGGACTTGGAAGGGCAGCTAAAAAAGGAACTAGACAAGATCTTTAAGTGTTAAGATTTTTTTTATTGTGTCAGAGAGCATACTGCAAGTCACTTCTGGTGTAGAGAATTGGCCGTCTACAGAGATGTTGCCCAGAGGACGCCCAGATGTACCATGGCTTCTTTCATGTCCACACAAGCTAGAGCTGATAGACAGGAGCTCACCCGTCTCACAGATTCGAATCAGGTCAGCAACTTAACCTTTAGGTTGCAGTCCAGCCAGCACAAGACTTTAACCACCGTGGCTCAGTGTTAAGATATAGCAATGCGATTAAGGTTAGGATTATCCATTGGTGGTGCATTTACATTGTAAAATTAATGCAGTTTGAGACCACTTTCATTTCCATGGCTCAGTGATATGGATGTGTGAGAGTTGTAGTTTGGCGAGGCACTAACACTTTTTAGTAGAGGTCTTGTAAAACTACAGCTTTCGGCCTTGAAACCCATTCCTGTGCTGTAAGGTGTCCATTCTGGACTGTAGTTGGGTTGTTGTGCATTTTCCGCGCTGTATGGCCATGTTCCAGAAGCATTCTCTCATGATGTTTCACCCACATCTATGGCAGGCATCCTCAGAGGTTGTGACTATAGTTGTTTGGGTGGTAGAACATAGCAGTGGCTTCCCAATAGGTGAATGAAAAATACTGCACATATGCTCAGAAGATATATCCTAATTATTTTACAGATTCTGAGCTTCAAATTTGCTTCCAGCTGGCAAGATGCAACTGGCAGCTGAAGTCGTGCACTGGCTCTGTTGAAAAGCACATTTCTGTAGCCGTCTTTTATTTTATTTTTGTCACAGCTGTAACCCAAATGGGACCCAAGACAGCTCATGCCCAAGTTAAATCTGGGTACAATAATTAAATAAGTAGTAGCAAAAAAATAAAAATAAAATGCAATTAAAGAAGAGACCATATTAAAACATCAATAGGCTAAAACAATATGAAATCATTTAAAGCCATGACAAGAACAATTAGAAAAACAATTCAAGCTTAGTGTATAATTCTCATTCCGTAACAGCTTTTCAACACATGTGAGTCACCGTCTGATGTTGCATAGCTCTCAGATGAAGCTGGTGGAGTAATTTTGAAATGGGAACTTAATTGGAAAGAGCAGCAACATCGGGATGAGGGGGATGTGAGCCTTGCATCCATGTCTGGGAGCATCTTCAAGAAGGGCTTTTGGCCGGGGGTCGGTCGGGCAGGAGATGGAAGCAAAGTTCTGGTCGTCCTTCCTCGATTCAGGGCAATTCTCTTCTTGCCATTAGTGCTAAGTGGAGTGTGGGAAGGCCAATCCCTTGGGTTTTAAACACCTCCACACTCCTTGGAAGGTCAAAACACTCTGGCTCCTGGTGGTAAAACTAAAGCATATGAAGGTGAGGAGGAGTTAGGAGCGAATGGATGACATGCTTGTTCTCCTGTCCTCTACCCCCTTCCCTTCCTGCGTCTGTGTCCCTGTGGCTTCAACCAGCCGATCGACTGCCTATGTGATCTAATTGGATCTGACAGCTGAGAAATACTATGTTGGCTTTTAAGGCTAGAAATTGGCAGCAGGGAGGCTCAGTGGGAAAAGATGCGGGGCGCTGGCGTGTTCCTGTGGAGTGCTGGCGAGCCGCTGGCTGCCCAAGAACGCCAGGGTCGACTTTCCCCCATCCATCTGCCGGATGGTGCTAGGCTACACTTCCAGTGATCCATTATTGCTAGCTTTGTCGGCTGGAGAGGATGGGGGTTGTAGTTCATCAATAGCTGGGGTCCTTAGTTGGTAAAGTCTGCACTCAATGTTTGACAGTAAAGGGTTTTTTTGGGAGGGGGGAAATGGGGGGGGGGGGCAATGTTCACGAAAATATGTCCTGTGGGATTTCTGAGCAAAGCAGAATGGTGTTGCCTCCCATAGCTGAAACTCTCCAGGGCTTTTCGGGAAAGTGTTTTTTCTTGCTCACTCAAATGCAATGGCTCTTATGTGTCTGGCAAGGGAAAGAGGTGTGACTGTAAGCGGAAAGAGCCAGACAGAGTGGAGCAATTGCATGGACTCAGTCAGATGGGGACACCCACCCACACCCCACACCCTTTGCTTTCAGCAGTGGAAAAGATAGAAATTTACATCCAGAAAGAGTGAAAGGCAGTTCGCTGTTTCACATAGCTCTCAGCCTAAATTTCATCTGGCTCTGTATGTCTGCTAGCTTTCCAAATTGCTGGCCCATTTTAGTTCTTTAATAACTTAATTTTTTATATCCCACCTCCATCTACCCGAAGGGACTTAGGGTGGCTTATATGGGGCCAAGCCCGGGTAATTACAATCACCAGAAGATAAAAACAAATTAAAATAAAATACAATTATACACATTAAACATAGTAAAAATTACAATAATGTCAGAGTATAAGTACACATAATTTAAAAACCTGAACAAAGTTCATAAAAGCGAACTGGGCCAAAGTGCACTGAGTGTATATTGTAAACGAGAGAATGAAGTAGATGACCAAAGTGCTACAATTAATAGGAGACTTGGGATGAGGTAGACGTTGGAATTGTTTCCAACTGATGGAATAGAATAAAGTGCATTGAATGTAAGGATAATCACTGGAACGGGACCTGGCATGGGGGTGAATATTCATTCTCCAAAGGCCTGCTGGAAAAGCCACGTTTTTAAGCTTTTCCTAAAGACTAACAGGGTGGGTGTTTGCCTGATCTCGCTGGGGAGCAAGTTCCAGAGCCAGGGGGCCACCACAGAGAAGGCCCTCTCCCTCGTCCCCACAAGAGCACTTGTGAAGGAGGCAGGAGCGAGAGAAGACCTCCCCTGACGATCAAAGAGATTGCGTAGGTTCATAGGGGGAAAGGCGGCCACGAAGGTAGGTGGGTCCCAAATTGTTCAGGGCTTTGTAGGTGATAATTTGCACCTTGAATTGGGCACGGAAAATAAACGGCAGCCAATGCAGCTCCTTAAACAGTGGGGTTAACTGCTCCTTGGAAGTTCTTTGTGAGTCACTTCTTTTCCCCACTGATCTATCACTGGCACACACGTTAGACCTGTTTCTGGGTATTTTTGACCTGTTGATTCCAAAAATATGGCACCATTTACCCCTACCCGCTTTAGTTTTTGATATACAGAACATATGCCATATACCATTCATTGCCTGCTCGCCCATAGAAACCCAACAAAACCATATACAAGAAACCAGAAATGATATGGGTTGCTGTGAGTTTTCCGGGCTGTATGGCCATGTTCCAAAAGCGTTATATCCTGACATTTCACCCACAACTATGGCAGGCATCCTCAGAGGTGCCAGGTCTGTTGGAAACTAGGCAAGTGGAGTTTCCAACAGACCTGACACCTCTGAGGATGCCTGCCATAGATGTGGGCAAAATGTTAGATGATAACGCTTTTGGAATATGGCCATACAGCCTGGAAAACTCATAGCAACCCAGTGATTCCGGCCATGTGAAAGCCTTTGACAATACAAAGAACAGATGTGGTCTATCAGGTGCAATTTTCTAAATCAGAACCCCAAATAACCCCAGGAACAGGCCTACAAACCAAGACACCAATAATTTTTTTTGTTGGGCTATGTTATGTGTATTGGAGAAGGAGATTGTGGGGTAAGATGGTACAGAAAATAAATAATACCAAAAATGCAGTCTTGTAGGTTCTGTCCACCATTTGGCTTTCCCCATGGTTGTCTATTCTGTTTCCACTGTTGACAATTTCCAGTCAGTGTTGATGAAACTAGACTAGGTGGAAGGATGGTCTGGTTCACATTAAGGCAGAGTTCTGGTCTTACTGGGTGGGGGGGATAACTTTGGGGCTTAGAAAGAAAAGGGAGCTCTTCCTATCTGCCTCCCTTATCAACATTTTTAGGTAATAGGCGATTTCTTGTTGTCCAAGTATGATGGCCTTCCAAGTGTAGTGTCTTGGTGGTGGGTACACAGGTGCTGTAGAGCCTTATTCTTGATCCACATGTTCTTCCACAGTGAGGACATCGGTTTCTAGGTGGAAGACGGTCCTGGTCAGGGTTGGCTTGATGTGCCTTCCTCTTGGAACATTTCTCCATTTCACCCGCCATTTGTTCCTTTTCAAATTCCACAACACTTCTGGTCACAGCTGACCTCCAGCTAGAGCTTTCAAGAACCAGGGCTTCCCAGTTCTCAGTGTCTATGCCGCAATTTTTAAGGTTGTCTTTAAGCTCATCTTTACATCTCTTTTCTTGTCCACCAACATTCCATTTTCATTCTTGAGTTGGGAGTAGAGTAACTTCTTTGGGAGATGGTGATCGGGCATTTGGACAATGTGGCCAGTCCAGCTGAGTTGATGACTTAGGAGCATCGCTTCAATGCTGATGGTCTTTGCTTCTTCCAGCACGCTGACATTTGTCCACCTTTTTTCCCAAGAGATATGCAGGATTTTTCAGAGGCAATGCTGATGGAATCATTCCATTCTGGGAGACAGAGAGGTTATAAACACAAAAAATAAACAAACCACATTCTACACCATCTTTTTCCATCCTCCTGTTCTTGGGATGAGTTGGACTATAGCTTCCATCAATCTCAGCCATTGGGGATGCTGTTTAAAGATGATCGGGGATGTAGCCCAACATATCTGTAGGTTACTAGGTTGGGGAAGGCTGTTTTCCCATCTTCAGTTCTTCCTTGTTTTGAACCAAAGTGGTCATTTGTGGCTCTGCAACTGTTTATGCTGCAGCTTTCATCACCATAACTAATGGTAAAGGAGCATGGGAGCTGCTGGGGAGGTTGTGTCCCTCATCTTACACTTAATACAGTCTTTTGAGAAAGATTTTGAAGAGAAGCAAATATGGAGATCTGGTTAGAGAATTGTAGGAACATCAACGTTTGTAGGGTGTGTACTCCTCTGTGGTACCATATCTGGATTGATTTTGAAAGCAGGGTTAGCCCTGGCTAGTATTGGATGAGTACCCACCAATGAATAGAACTTTCTTTTTAATGACCATGAGTTGCTTGGAATATAATCTCGGCAGGAAGATAGGATATACATCCAATCTATCTATCTATACACATAATAAAAGTGAAAATATGTATGTGTGTATGTGGCAGGGGTGTTCTGCTTACACAGACAGCCTCCCACCTTCACAAACAGCTTTAACCCACAGTGCTGAGGAGCCACCAAAGCCCTCTCTCCAAAGACAATGCAGGTTACAGTGAGTGCCACATCCCAGTATTTCTTTCTGTCTCCATTGGTGTGGAATTTGCATGACCCGGCCCACTGCCCCTCCCTTAACCCTTTCCTATTCTTTTCTATGGCACACAGTGACTGAACATACTAGAGAGAGAGGTTTAGGGAGAATTCACCATGATTTATATGAATTGTAGGGACTGGGATGTATAGTTCACCTACAATCAAGAGCACTCTGAACCCCACCAACGATGGACCTGGAACTAACTTGGCATACAGACCCAACACAGTCAGCTTTGCATACTGGCGGAGTTTGGAAGTGATAGATCTTGACATCCAGAAGTTATAGTTCACCCGTATTCAGAGAACACTGAACCCATCTGATTACAGATCTGGACCAAACTTGGCATACAAATTTAACATGGCCAACTTGGCATACTAGTGTACTTTGGGGGTGATTGACCTTTAACTCTGGGAGTTAGAGTTCACGTGTATTCCGTGAGCTCTCTGAACCACACCAATGATGGATCTGGACCAAACTTGGCACACAGACCCAATGCTGTCAACTTTGCATATTGGTGGACTTTGGGATGATTGGCCTTGGCATCAGAGAGTTATAGTTCACCCGTATTCAGAGAACACTGAATCCAGCAAATGATGGATCTGGACCAAACTTGGCTCACAAACCCAACATCGCCAACTGTGCATACAGGTGGGGTTTGGGTAGGATTGACTCAATATTTTTGGGAATTGTATTTAACCCACATCTTTATGCATTTTCTAATGGGAGCATCATAAAAATAAAAGCAAAGATTGAGGTTTTTTTTAAAGAAATAGCATAACATGTGACCGAACTGATATTAACTAACATCTAAAAACAAACAATGCCCTTTTCAAATAACGGGCATCGCCGGGTACCCAAGCTAGTATATAAATAAATGCAATAAATATATCTAATGGAAATGTTGAACCTCCTCCCTCAATGTGTCCTGCAGTGGCATGCATTTCTAGCACTAGATTATGCATGCTAGGTTGATGGGCAATTTATAGTCTTCATTAGCTTAACATTCCGAAAACTCTTCCCTTGTGCTAATTGATGTAAATTTTCCATTTTCTAGATGTGGCAAAAATCGGGGTGAGATCCTAACATGGATGACAGAATCTGTGGGCTTTGCTTTAATGTGCGCCTGCTGTTTCCCAGCCAGACTTTACCCAGTGAGCCCCAGAACCTATTTTTAATGTGAACATGAAGATTGTGAAAATATGAACTGCCATTGAATATTTTGCATTTCCCCCTTTTTGAGCAGGAGATCTCTAATCCTGCTAGAAACTGCCTTCGAGATGTCTCTTTTTGTTATAGACAGATACACAGGCAATAGACTTATCGTGCGGGTTATTTGAGGCCATGGAGAATATAATGTCTTCTGTCTATATTTGCTTAGGCAGCTAGATGAATCAGCTCAATGCTTAATTCTAGCCAAGCCTTGAGAGCGAATTGGCTGGCCCAGTATGCCCTCTCAGAAGTCATACTTTAACATCCGTGAGCATCAGATACAACAGTCAGTTAGCAGAATCTCTCTGAACATATCTAGAGCATTCTGTGACTGAATTAACATGCTCTGCTTGGGTCCCTGACAGTTATGACTTTAGATGCCTATGTTGCAAGCAGGATTTAGCCTAGCCCCTTAAAATAGGAAGGAGTCAGAGCCTGAAGTCTGCAGGTAAGAAAATGATTGATGCTGTGATTATTCACAGTGGTCGCCAGGTGTCGCTATTGCTCAGAATAAGACATAACTGCTCAGGGTTGGGACCCTGACTGGGGGTATTTATGGGTGGGGGGCTTCTGTGACACCTTTATTACCTACCAACCTGTGTGTAATGTGACAGATAGATTTTTAAGTAGACTCCTGGCCTGTTTCCTCAATGTCCTTAATCTGGAGACTTAATTCTGCCGGAAAAAGTGGTGCATCAAATTCATCCATCTCTTGGAGCCTCCAAAAACGTGTTTCTTGAGTGTTTCTTTGAGAGTCCTGGCTGGCCATGGCCTCTTCAGGTCATACTGGACCAAAACCCAGATCCTCGCTTTCCTGGCCTCCTGCCGCAGCACCGCCACCCCTCCCTATCCGCCAGCCAGCCGCTGATGTCTTGTTGACCTTTCGCCAACTTGGCAGTGAGCAAAGGTTGTGGCTTGGAGCCTGATTGTGAGGCGAAGGCGGCTGCAGGAGGGAGGCCTGTTCCCAGCCAAGAATTAACTAATGACTGTCCAACAAGACCGTTCCCAAATGGGACCGTGCAGGAATTGCTACCACTTAGACCTCTTTCCAGGAATGTAGGGCTTTCTCTTCCACACACCTGTCAGAAGTTGCCACAAGGGACCAAAATCTGCCTGGCTTTCCAAACAAGTTGCCTTTAAGTTTAAGCCACTTTGCTCTTATTCCAGAACCTGGACTAGCCGTGCAAAATATTTAGTAGGACTACAAACCCTGCATTCTTCACCGACAGCTATGGCAGATGGATGCTGCAGCCTATAACCAGGAGGGATGCTGCATAATGCTTGCATCCCATAGACTGCGCTTGCAGAGCGCTCCTCTGTCATAACCCATTAGATTCCCCTCTGACTCTGAAGTTCTCTTTTGCAGAAGCTGTTTCTGCAATTCTGCACAAGCTTTGGATTTGTCCTCAAGAAACCAGCTGTATTGTTCCCGGCATGCTTTGCTCTGACCCGCTGGGATTGTATTCCCGAGGAAGGCAGGAGTTGGGACTCCAAAGGCCGCTTGCTTTCGGCCGTCCTAGACAACCTCGGGACCACTGCCTGCCCTCGCCCATTTGGGTCCCTCTCCCCTTGCTGCTACTCGAACCCCGGAGGAGGAGACCTGGCTGCTCCTTCCCTCCACGGATGAGCTTCACTCCCTCCACACCCTCCACTACTAAGCAGATAACATCCCCCAGTGGCTATTTATAGTACATGGTCCCTTGTGTGCATGTGTGGTACGTGCTCAGCTGCATCAGAGGCGGGCATAGAGGGAGGGAAATGCATGCCAGGTTCAGATCAGGATTCTGGCCTCTTTTGGGGGGGATGTGGCTTGTGCCATCAGCTTGGCACAGCCCACTATTCCCCATTTGTTGCTATGGAGATGCGCTCTTCCCTGGGGAGTGTGTCACCCCCTCGGTGGGCACCACACCTACTATGGGGGAAATTGAGGGGCAAGGTGGTAAATAGGGTGCCAGTGTGGAAGAGCCTTTTCTTTCTACATATTACCTTTATATCCAAATCCTGCTTAATCAATGAGAAGATGCCAATTGGGGATTTTAGGTTTAGGTTGCTTGACTCCAGAGATTTTTTTATTTTTTGTCATGTAGGTTTTATTTGGAATAGCAGCTGGCACTGAGATAAGTTGGCAGAGCTGCAACCCACACAGTGCAGTAGTTAGGTGCGGGGAAAAGGTTGTTTCCGAACTGACTCAGCGTTCACAGTATTTGCAAGCACTAGATTGCAGGTTTAATCCTTGGTAGCTGGGGTTCAGTGGAGATTTCATTTTGTAGATGTGGAAGAAGCTTTTTCTGAACACACCGAAGAGCAATTGCTAAAGGTTGCATGAAACAATAGTTTTGCTCGGTATGACAAGCTGTACGTGTTTGTAAATGCCTTGTTGATAAGACACCGCTGGCCAATTGCACTGCTGACCAACCCCTTCCCCAACCTATAATATGATAATTCCTTCCACTATATGTATGTATGTTTGTGTGTGCCCACTATATCACCCAACAAAATGTGACATTAGGAAAGGAAGGGAAGGAGGAAGGAAGGAAGATACTCCAATGTCTAACTTTGGGAAAGGTCCAGCTTGCATTATTGCAGTGTGTTATATTTGGTTTCACAAACTTCAGCTAGTTAAAAAGTATGCCAACTAGATTATTACTTAGTATAGTAAGACTGGACATATTTTGCACAGGTTTTCAGCTTGGGAGGGTCTCCTGGATTAATCACTGAGCCTGGAACCCCAAGTATCAACAGTGGCCAGGGGAACTTTTGCAAAATTAAAACTTGTGCTCCAGTTGCATCCGTACCTTGAAAAGCCAGACTTGGCCATGGTGGTCCATGCTATTACTACATTCCAAATAGACTACTGCAACGCGCTCTACGTGGGGTTGCCTTTGAAGACTGTTTGGAAGTGGTCCAACAGGCAACAGCCAGATTCCTTGCTGGAGCAGCACACAGGAAGCATACAACTCCCCTGCTATGTCAGCTCCACTGGCTGCCAGTCTGCTACTGAGCACAATTCAAAGTTCTGGCTTTAGCCTATAAATCCCTAAACCAGTGTTTCTCAACCTGGGGTCGGGACCCCTGGGGGGGGGGGGTCACGACGGGGATTCAGAAGGGTCACCAAAGACTAATATTTTATGTTGGTCATGGGGGTTCTGTGTGGGAAATTTGGCCCAATTTGATCGTTGGTGGGGTTCAAGGGGCACTTTGATTGTAGGTGAACTATAAGTAAGGTAAGGTAAGAGATTCCCCTGACGTTAGGTCCAGTCTGGGGTTTGGTGCTCATCTCCATTTCTAAGCCGAAGAGCCGGCGTTGTCCATAGACACCTCCAAGGTCATGTGGCCGGCATGACTGCATGGAACGCTGTTACTTTCCTGCTGGAGCGGTACCTATTGATCTACTCACATTTGCATGTTTTCGAACTGCTAGGTTGGCAGAAGCTGGAGCTAACAGCGGGTGCTCACTCCGCACTCTGGATTTGAACCTGGGACCTTTTGGTCTGCAATTTCAGCAGCTCAGTGCTTTAACACACTGAGCCACCAGAGGCTCCACATCCCAGCAATTACAACTCCCAAATGTCAAGGTCTCTTTTCCCCAAATTTCACCAGTGTTCACATTTGGGCATATTGAGTAATTGTGCTAAGTTTGGTCCAAATCCATCATTGTTTGAGTCCACAGTATTCTCCAGATGTAGGTAAAGTACAACTCCCAAATGCAAGGTCAATACCCTCCAAACCCTTCCAGTATTTCCTGTTGGTCATGCAAGTTCTGTGTACGAAGTTTGGAGCATTGGTGGAGTTCAGAATGCTCTTTGATTGTAGGTGAACTATAAATCCCAGCAACTACAACTCTCAAATGACAAAATCAATCCCTCCAAAATCCCACCAATATTCAAATTTGGGTGTAATGGGCATTTGTGGCAAATTTGGTCCAGTGAATGAAAATACATCCTGCGTAACAGATATGTACATTACTATTCATAACTAGCAAAATGACAGTTTTGAAGCAGCAACGAAAATAATTTTATGGTTGAGGGTCACTATAAGAACTGTATTAAAGGGTTATGGCATTAGGAAGGTTGAAAACCACTGCCTTAAGCGGTTCTGGCCCAGCCTAACTGTCTGAACATATCTCCTCCTATGAACCACCTCGGAGGTTAGGATCTTCTGGGGAGGCCCTGCTCTTGATCCCACCTCCTTCGCAGGTGCAGTTGGTGGGGATGAGAGACAGGGCCTTCTCACTGGTGGCCCCTCACCTATGGTACTCCGTTCCCTAGCAAAATCAGATCAGCTCCCTCCCTCCTGACCTTTAGAAAGAAATTAAAAACATGGCTATGGGACCAAGCCTCCGGATAGTAAATTCAGTGCAATAAGTCATACGGAATAAGTGCAACTACAACTGGAATGGCCCCTGGACTATGATTTTGGATTGTGTGGTTTTAGTAGGCATAGAAATTCTCTTGGGCGCATTTCACTTTCTCAGCTTCAGAGGAAGACTATGGCACACCTCTGCGAATAAATTTTGCCAAATTGACTTCCCCTAAGTTGGAGCCAATTTGAAGGCATATGAGAACAACAAGGCGAACTTGTAGGAAAGGAAAAGGACCTGAAATGCGGTAGAAAATGTCTTCCTTCCTAACCAGCTTCTTCTTTACTGGTTTACTTCTTTACTTTGTTTTCATTTTTCACTCTGATGCCATACACAGTTGCTTGCAGTTGCATCAAGCAAGTCTCATTTTGTGATGGCAGAAAAGAACACGTCCTATTGATTATAGGAGTAGCACATTAAGTGCTTTGTAGTCTTTATCTTGTTTTCCTTGCAGATCTCCCATGGGGATGGTTGCTGTTTTTTATTTTCTCAAATGCAAAATAGGGGCAAGGGGTAAAAAGGGGAGCAGCAACATGAGCAAGACAATCCTTTGACGATGTAGCAGAGGAAAGGTTTTAGAATATTGATGAAGTCTCCACTTCCTCTAATTATTACAACACCCACTTCTTTCCCAAAGCATATTTTTAGATGAGTTGCTGTGAGTTTTCTGGGTTGCATGACCATGTTATAAAAGCGTTTATCTCCTGACATTTTCCCCACATCAGGAAACAATCAGGGCCAGCTAACACCTCCCAACAAAAGATTATCTGAGGCAGAAAGCAGCCAGACTTTGAAACTGCAAGGTCATTCAATGCTAATCAAGGTGGCCAATTGCAACATTCACACTTGCCTCAAAGAGACAAGAGTTTCTTTCTCCCACCCCGGACCTTCCACAGACATATAAACCCTATTTGCCTAGTTTCTAACAGACCTCACAGCCTCTGAGGATGCCTGCCATAGATGTGGGGAAAATGTCAGGAGATAATGTTTCTGGAACATGGCCATACACCTCGGAAAACTCACAGCAACCCAGTGATTCTGGCCATGAAAGCCTTTGACAACATATCTTTTAAGATATCTGCCTGACATGATTGGAATCATCTTCTTTCCTCGATGGCCAAGGCTGACTGGTTACTGAGTGCATCTACACCAGGGGTCTTCAAACTTTTTAAGCCGAGGGCCGATCCACAATCCTTCAGACTGTTGAGGGGCCGGATTATCATTTGAAAAAAATACAAACAAATTCCGATGCACACTGCACATGTCTTATTTGTAG
The DNA here is from genome assembly GCF_035594765.1 of Anolis carolinensis. Taxonomy (NCBI): domain Eukaryota; kingdom Metazoa; phylum Chordata; class Lepidosauria; order Squamata; family Anolidae; genus Anolis; species Anolis carolinensis. The sequence goes on along the minus strand of NC_085846.1, from coordinate 32,610,314 downwards.
TGCAAAAACAACAACAAGAAGAAGAAGAACAACAACAAGAACAATGAAAGAACATTACAATATTTAAAAATAAAAACAATTTTAACCAACATACATTTATCAGGATTTCAATGGGAAGTGTGGTCCTGCTTCTGGCCAATGAGATAGTCAAGTTAATTAGGGTTGTTGTTGTTGTTGTCGTTGTTGTGTGCCTTCAAGTCATTTCAGACTTTGGGCGAACCTAAGTCTAAAATTTATTTATTATTTATTTACTGCATTTATTTACTACATTTGTATCACACCCTTTTGACCCCAAAGGGGACTCAGAGTGGCTTACAAATTATATGTACATACAATATGTTATATTATTAGCAGAGCACAATATTAGCATTATATATTACTATATTGAACTATACCACTATACTGTAATATTATTAGTAATATTATATGTAATATAGAATATATAATTAATATTATTATATGGTATTATTATTAGTGTTATATTGTATTACATTATAATATTATTATCAATATTATATGTATATACAATATATTATATTATAAAACTGAGGGCAGGGGCCAGGTAAATGACCTCGGAGGGCCACATCCGGCCCCCGGGCCTTAGTTTGGGATTAATGCAGTTTGACACTACTTTCACTATTATGGCTCAAAGCTATAGACTTATGGGAGTTGTATTTTTACAAGATCTTTCACCTTGTTTGCCAAAGAGTGCTGGTGCCTCACCAAACGACACCTCCCAGGATTCCAGGCCAGTAAAGTGGTGTCAAACTGCATTATTTCTCCAGTGTAGATGTACCCACTGTCTTTGTTTCAAATTAGGCATCTCTCATCTCCCTCCTTTCCTTCCATCCCCAACATTGTATAAGACTTAATAGATCCATTGATGTTTAGCTCCTTCCCACCAATATGGTCAAGGTGTTCCTCCGCCACTCTACTAGGTCTACATGGGCCAAGGTGAACAATATTGGGCTGAAAAGACTCAGGACCTTGGACATATACGGCCAGGAAACAGTGGCCTATACACTGAAGTCATTAAAATAAAATCAATAAGGTTGGAGCACATATTATCCACATGGTGTGAAGGCAGAAACTGAATCACAAATTAGACTATGAAACAACTGGCTGAATTAGAAGCTGTTCCTCTGATTCAACTGTCTGGACCATGCTGCGAGAGTCTGACGTTGACTGAAGTGTTGACCCCAAAATTTAGATCTCATCCTTGGCAGGTCTGAGGAGAGAAGTCTGAATCCCTGTCTTGTGGCTATAGCTCATTTTATCCCTACTCTCTTCTCACCAGAGCTGATGACAGTATCCAAGACTTTAAGCTTTTATTGGAATTTACTTAATCCTCCGCCCTTCCAGTTTTGAATTTTGTGCCCTATTAGTGTGTGGAGCCAGGCCTCTCTCTTGATGTACCTCCCAGGTTCTCTCATGTGAAAGGATGCCCAGCCGTGACGTGTTTGTGTGTCTATGGCAGTGGAGTGTGCCTCGGTGCGTTGTGTATGTAGGGGGCTCTCTTTGTGGCCAAGGCTGGTGCATGCCGACTGACCGCAGGGGAATTCATCTTCCCGCCATCCCCTCGGCTCCCGTTTCTGCCGCAGTGCGTGAAAAATCGATGGCGCAAATTGATTCACTCCCGCTGGCGGCAAAAAAACCCCACACCCAACCCCCACTTCCCACGGGAACCGTTAATCAATTCCCTCACCAGAAGCTCATAAACAACTGCTCCCTGGATGGGGAGGGGGATGATGGGGGTTGGGATCCCAAATGGGAGCAGCGGGGAGCAGACTGTGCAGAAAGGAGACCCTGGCCCCATACGATTGCTTAAGGACTAAGACAGCAAAGGGTTTTGATTGTAAGGTTTTTACCTACCTAGGGCATCTTTGCAGAGATTGTCAAGGAGTGCCAAAACTAGGCTTGCGTTGAGGACTCTTCCATTTATTTATTAACTAGCTTGGGTACCCAGCAATGCCCGGGTTACTTGAAAAGGGCCTTGTTTGTTTTTGGATGTTAGGTCATATCAGTTTGGATATATGTTACACTATTTCTTAGAAAAAAAACCTCATTCTTTGCTTTTGTTTTTGATGAATGCTCCCATTAGAAAATGCATAAGGATGTGGGTGAACTGCACTTCCCAAAACTCTTGGGTCAGTCCTCCCAAAACTCCCTCAGTATTCACAGTTGGCCATGTTGGGCCTGTGTGCCAAGTTTAGTCCAGATCCATCATCTGCTGGGTTCAGTGTTCGCTGGATGAAGGTGAACTACAACTCCCAGATTCCCAGGGCAATCACCCTGAAACCGTGCCAGTATTCACAGTTGGCCATGTTAGACCTGTGTGCCAATTCTAGTCCAGATCTGATGTTGGCTGGATTCAGTGTTTTCTGAATACGGGTGAACTATAACTCTCTGATGATAAGGTCAGTGACCCCAAGTTGGCAGTGTTGGGTCTGTGTGCCAAGTTTGGTCCAGATCCATCATTGGTGGGATTCAGAGGGCTCACGAAATACAGATGAACTATAACTCCAAGAGATAAAAGTCAATCACCTCCCAAGTCAATTGACAGACCCAGTCTTTTAGACTCGAACATGCCTATCTGTATTTTATAAGTGTTATTATGAATGTCTGATGTAATTTAATAACTTTTTAATTGATTCACAATGTATTGTACAATTTTATATATGTGTTTTATTGTAAGCCGCCCTGAGTCCCCTATTGGGTGAGAAGGGTGGGATATAAATATTGAAATAAATAATAAATAAATAAGTCCAGTATGAATTTGTGTGCCGAGTTTGGTCCAGATCTGTCATCAGATGGGTTCAGTGTTCTCTGAACATGGGTGAACTATAACTCCTGGATGTCAAGGTCAATCACTCCCATATCCCACCAGTTAGCAGAATGACAATGTTGGGTCTGTATGGCAAGTTAGTTCCAGGTCCATCACTGATTGGGTTCAGAGTGCTCTTAGATTGCAGGGTGAACTATACATCCCAGTCCCTACAACTCCTTTAAATCATGGCAAATTCTCCCCAAACCTCTCCAGTATGTTCTGTTGCTGATCAGTTCTTCTGTTTGTTGTGCCATAGAAAAGAATAGGAAAGGGTGATGGGAGAGGCAGTGGGCGGAGTCATGCAAATGGAGAGGGAAAGGATCACTGGGATGTGCTCACTGTAACCTACAATGTGTTGGGAGAGAGTGACTTCTTGGCTCCTCAGTACTGGGAACTATAGCCTGTTTGTGGAGGCTGGAGGCTGTCTGTGTGAGTGAATACCTGTGCCACATACACACATACAAATTTTCACTTATATTATGTGGATAGATTTAGATTTATATCTCAACTTTCTTCAAGAGCTGGAGGGATGTTTGATTCTAAAGAGAGGGAAAAGGACCCTTGGTATGAAACACGTAGTTTGAACCAGAAGCCACAGACTAGGGTAGTCAGTTCAGGACTATGCCAGGCCCTGACATTCATGGTCCAGAACATGAGGGCTGCCGTGGGCTGCATCTACACTGTAGAATTAATGCAGTTCAATACCACTTGAACTGCCATGACTTATTTCCATGGAATCATGGGAGTTAAAGCTTTAATAGGTCTTTTGCCTTCTCAGCCAAGGAGCTGCAGTGGTGCAATGGGTTAAACCCTTGTGCCAGCTGAACTGCTGACCTGAAGGTTGCTGGTTCAAATCTGTGAGACGGGGTGAGCTCTCGTCTGTCAGCTCTAGCTTGAAGGGACATGAGAGAAGCCTCCCAGCTAACACATCTCGGCATCTCCTGGGCAACATCTCTGTAGACAGCCTATTCTCTCAGACCAAAAGCCACTTGTAGTATGTTCTCAAGTCGCTTCTGATATGATAAAAAAGCCAAATAGTGTTGGTGCCTCACCAAACTACAAATCCTAGGATTCCATAGCTTTGAGCTATGGCGGTTAAAGTGGTGTCAAACTGCATTAATTCTGCCATGTAGATGCATCCCTAAGTACAGATCCTAGTGATGTCTTTTAGTTATTATAAAATACATACCAGTCATGGTCATTTACAGCTTGTCATACATACTTGAGAGAAAAACAACATTTTCTTGGTTGGAAATTAAGACAAAAATCTTAGCTAAAGAGGCTCTTCCCAGATCCAGATTAAAGATTTTTATTCCTTCTCATTGATTTTGGACGACGAGATAAGGAACCATCCACCTATTTGCTCCCTGCCACAATATGGATGCAAAGTAGAGTGGAGGGTGAGCCCTGTGACAAAATGAGTGGGAGGGAGGAAACTGATTAAGTAAATATGTAGATTATTTGGCGAATCTTGCAGCAACAAATCAATCCGGTCTTCAAAATTGTAGTACGTTGTCTAAATACCCCAAAGGCACAAGCTCCTGTTTGAACTTGGAAGGTAAGCAAGGATGCTCGATTAGTGCTTGGATGGGAGACCACCAACAAATATCAGGGGCTGTAGGCTATATTTCAGAGGCAAGAACCGGCAAATCCACCTCTGAGTATTCCTTGCCTAAGAAAACCCTATGAAACTATAACTGTGCCTTGAAGGGGCATACACAAATCATAGCAAACTACTTCTCTACCATCTGAGTTAGAGATTTGCATACATTCCCTGAGGCAAGCCCACCAAAACTGGAATTCACATCCTTGTGTCTTGCATGGAGAGAGCTCCCTAATAGTGGAGACTCGAGGCCAAGACCTTGAGATGTAGCAACCCAAGGAAGTACATTTTGACAAAAAGAAATGGAAGAGGAAGATGTTTTGTAATTCGTAGTTTGTTTAATCAAACCTTTGTCCCGAATGGAACCCAAAGCAGCATGCACATTTTTTTTTTCATGTTAGGAGTGACTTGAGAAACTGCAAGTCGCTTCTGGTATGAGAGAATTGGCCTTCTGCAAGGATGTTGCCCAGGGACGCTCGGATGTTTGATGTTTTACCATCATTGTGGGAGGCTTCTCTCATGTTTACAGAAGAAACTTAGTCTGAACTTTAGTTTATGAACATTCCTAAAAAGAAATAACGAGGAACTGTTAAGAACTCGCATTTGATGAATGAGAATTTATTGTTTAATGTCTATTATGGATGTTTTTCTTGTTTGAAATACTGATATTGATATGTATTTTGCGCATGGTACTGATACTAACAATAATCTTACTGTACATATTATATGCATTGTATAAATCAGTGTCATAATTGATTTAATTACAGAACAACTTAATACTTATATAGAAATATATAGATATCTATTGCTCTATATTTGTAGGACCACTACTGCCCAAGTCAACAGTACACAATCAAACAGGAACACACACTTTTAAGACAGAACTTTATCATTATTGACTATTTTTTCAGCCTGGCTGCCTGGCCATCTGTCCAGACAGATTTGGTTGTGTTCTTGTGGCATTGAACAACAGGGTGCTGTTCCTGGGTTATACGTGGCTTTTCCTATTAGCCACCTGCATGACTTTGGCACTCAGTATTTACATTCCTCTCCAGCACATCCATGTCCCAACAGCCAGTACTAAGTTGTTGTCGTTTAATAAACTGTACACATGTTGTCAGCATACATTCAATGAGGAACCACATGTATAACCTGGCAACCCATCCTGTTGTTCCCTGGCACAAGTACACTACGAAACCTGTCTGCACAGATGGCCATACAACAGGGTCTGAGTAATTATAGTAAAGATGGCATTCTGTTCCTAGTTTGAAAGTGTCTGTTCCTGTGTCATTGTGTACTACTTAATGTGAAAATACTTGTTGCACTCCAGGAACTTCATTTTTTCTGCCACAAACTTCATTAAACAGGTGAAGGACAAAGTTCCTCTTTCCAGGACAAAGTTTTCGCCTTCTACTCAAGTATAACCTTCCTTTTAGGAACCAACCAATCAGGAACAAGCATCTAAAACCCGCAAATAAACCCAGATAAAAAATCCTGTGATTTCCAATTGCAGGGACATACAGACATGCGAAGATCCAGATATTCGGCTAAAAACCACAATATTCCCGCTGGAAATCTCGTATTTTTTGTCATTTGTAGCTATTGCTTCCGGGTTTACAGGGAACGGTGTCTGTCCACCCTCCTGTTTGCTGCGGAAGATCGTGGGATAAAGGTACTGTCTGGGCGGGCTCTAAGTTACATCATAGTTGGATTACTGTGGTACACTCTATGTGGGGCTAACTTTGAAGAGTGTCCGGAAACACCAACTGGTCCAAGGAGCTGCAACTGGATTGCTAACAGTTGTAGACTACAGGAAGCGGACAATTTCTGTGTTGCAATAGCTTGACTGGCTGCTGGTCTGTCTCTGGGCACAAGTGCTGATTTTGACCTATTAAATCCTATACTTCTTCAGGGTGTTTGAAGGACTATATGTTTCCATGTGAGCTCATCCAACGATATGCAGGGAGGCAATTCTCTCTTTCCTACTGCCTTCAGAAAAAAGAATTGCGGAGAACATGGGACAAAGATCCAGTTGGGTTGCTGTGAGTTTTTCAGGCTGTATGGCCATGTTCCGGAAGCATTCTCTCCTGACGTCCTCTCCTGGGACATGGCCATACAACCTGGAAAACACAGCAGCCCAGTGATTCCGGCCATGAAAGCTTTTCGACAACATAAAGATCCAGTTGGTGGCTACTCTGATACTCCTTGAGAAAGTTTTCCTTTCTGGTGGTAGGCTAATACTACCCCACAAAAAGCTTTGGAAATGAGAAAAAAAGTCTTTTACGGTAAATAACGATATAATATAATAATAAAACTTTATTTATATACCACCCCATCTCATCCGAGAGGACTCAGGGTGGTTTTCAGCATGAACATAAAAACATTCAGTTGACAAAAGGCACCATACAACAAAGTTAAACATAGTGAACATAATAAACAACATCATAAAACAGAACCAAAACAATTATATTAAAAACAGACACAAAATTCAAAGCACCAGATCCTGTCTGATCTTGGGAGCTAAGCAGGATCAACCATGGCTAGTACTGAGACAGGAAAGTGCTAAGGAATACAATATTTCAGAAGGTTCTGGCAAAATCCCCTTTGAATATTACTTCCCTAAGAAAACCCTGTTAAATTAGCATGATTGCATAAGCCTATGGTCAGTTTGAAAATACTGTACATACACACACATCATTTTAATCTGTTCTGATGTAGGATTTTATTAGTACAGTTTTGTTTTAATTTAGTATGTCTTTAACTATATGTGTTCTGTGTGCTGTGGTTTTGTAAGGTGTCTTGGAGAAATGTGAGATGTAAATAGAGGGAGGGATGAGGAAATGGTAAGTACAATGTTATATCCTAGTACGAAGCCAGATTGAAGTGAGGCCCAAGTTTAGGGGATGCGTAGGGAGGATTGGGTAGGTGGGCTTCCCTGTGTGAACTAGATACTGACTTGCATATTTCAGCTTTATGGTGCCGGGTTTAGTCAAACAGAGTAGAAATTAATCAGCCTTGTGATATACCTTTTTTTTCCAGAGGATTACTCCATGCATTTGAAGAAATTATTCTAATGCATGACTGCCTGGGCTGTAATACACGTGTTAGTCTTTAAGGTGTCACAAGACACATGGATGATTGGGGTGCAACAGGCTGTCATGGCTTTTATTTATTTCTCATGTCAGAAGCTTCTGGTTGTGAAAGAATCTGCCGTCTACAAAGATGTTGCCCAGGAGACGCCCCGATGTGTCGGTCTTAAGAGAGCAAGTTGCAGAGGAAAACGCAAAAGTTTCCTTTCTTAATTTAACTGCACAAGCACCCTTGTGCTTGTGCTGGCAATTCACGTATCTCAGCGTTGGTTGTTTGGCCAGATATTCTTTCTCAGCGGCTCTAGCAAATCTTGCAAGATCTAGAAGAGAAGCACTTAGATACAGGGAAATGAATGGCACAAGCATGTGTTTAATCTCATTCTGCCCCTTTTTCAATGGCAATAGCAAAAGAGCCTTGTCCGGACACTTGTAGATCTCTGGGTTTTGGTGACGTGCACCAGTGGCTCGTACTCTGTCCCCATTACACCTGTGCCTTGTTCTTCTGATCCTGTCCAATTGTGTGCTATTGTACTATGCAGTCTGTCTGTTTTTCTGTCTCTCTTTCTATGTGTTAAGGTGTCTTATCCACAAATCTGGTCTGGATCTGGACTCTCTGTTTCACCTGCCACCATGGTCTCTGCATCAAGCCAACCTGCACGTACCTCGCTGTATTGTGTGAATGTAAAACCCGGCCAGGTTTTGAGTTTGGTGGTATGGGAAGTCCTGCTCCACTTATCTTGTGTGGAGGAATCCCTGCCTTCTCCTCCTTTCTCTCCCCCACCCCCAGTTTCCAGAGTGTCCCCTCATTCTCCCGCCTGTGCCAGCCGCCTCCTCTCCATCCTGTCCTCCCCTGCCCTCCCCTTACATAAGCCGCACGTGGCGATGTCACCGGCTTGGCCCAGATTTCTTCTGACAGCAAGCGTTTTCCACACGGCTGGGCTTGTGCTGCTGCTGAAGGAGCGGCGGTGGGGGATGGGGACCCCAAGTAACCCCCCTCGACAAAAGGAGAACCTAGCCTCCGCCCTTGCTGTCAGTGCTCTCCAGCAAGGAGAAGCTGGTTCCTGGGGCCATGGGTGTGTGTGAGTGTGTGTGTTTGTGTGTATGTATCTATATGCATGTTTGTGTTTTCCCCAAAGTGATATGTGTCCTTGTTTTCTTCCTATGGTTCTACAGTGATACCCAACAGAGATGGGAGGAGAGGGGGAAGGTGCCAATCAGGACACGCCTGTGGGTTAGGAACAAGAGATGCTGCAAAATGCTATCCGAGGATACGCAAGCCTTTCAGAACTATTGAAACAGTCTGCAACATGGGTGGCTGCTGAGCCATTGCCGTTTGGTTTTCAAAAAGATGGGATGGGTGATGAGAGATGGTTTAATGCTTCTCCCCATATCACTCTCTGTTGGGCCAAGGGCATCCGTACGGCAAAAAGGCGATCAGGTGGGTGTACGGTACCTTCAGGGCTCTCCTTCCTTGCCTCCCTACAGACACAAACACACACACAGATCCACACTTATGTGTTCACTCCTTGTCCTTGCAAATCCATTCCAGCTGGGTGAACTGTGTTTGGGCTCCAGATGGAACCAGGAGTGCCGGGCTATTGATCGAAATGTGTAAGCTGTGTTCTGCAACAAACTGATCGGGAGTCGGAGAAAAAAGTCATGTTTTGGGGCTGCTGTGGCCCCCTAGAATCATAGAACCCTAGAGTTGGAAGAGATCACAAGAACTATCCAGTAATGCAGGAACACACAAAGCATTGCTGACAGGTAGCCATCCAACCTCCAGAGAAGGAGACACTATCACACTCAAAGGCAGTGTATTCCACTACCAAACAGCTCTGTACAACATAAAACAGAAGACAGGAAGGTGCAGGTGGTTGCCTCTATGGGCCTCAATCACTTTTCTGCAGCCCTTGCCCCCTCCAAAGTCTTTGCACCCCAATTTTTCTGGGGAGTGGGAACTCCTGGAAAGGAATACCCATAGCTCAGAATACTTCGCAATTGCATATTCCAAAAACTGGCAATGCCCTGACAAACCTGAGTTGCAAACCATCTGGTTGTGATCCTCATCTGAAAATGGGATGCTGAATTCTGACATAGGCATGTAAGGATTCAATTTCCCCCACTGCTAGCTTTATGAGACACTATATCCCATCATGGAAGCTAGGAAGATGGCTGAGCTCCTATCAGTTTGATATTTCCATCTCTCATATACCATTTTGAGGAGGAATCACCATTATCTTGTAGTAATGATGCCGTACTTATCTTCCTTTGTGAGCAGAGCTTAGTTTTTTTCAAGTTTTGAAGGGAAACATGATAGCCATGTATAAATATGTGAGGGAAAGTCATAGGGAAGAGGGAACAAGCTTGTTTTCTGCCACCCTGGAGACTAGGATATGAAACAATGGCATCAAACTACAGGAAAGGAGATTCCACCTGAACATGAGGAAGAACTTCCTCACTGTGAGGGCTGTTTGGCACTGGAATTATCTGCCCCGGAGTGTGGTGGAGGCTCCTTCTTTGGAGGCTTTTAAGCAGAAGCTGGATGGCCCATCTGTCGTGGGTGCTTTGAATGCGATTTCCTGCTTCTTGGCAAGGGGTTGGACTGGATGGCCCATGAAGTCTGTTCCAACTCTGTGAATCTATGATTCTATGATCAGTCTCTAAATATGAGTTATAGTCATAAAAAGAAAGGGCCTTCTGAGCATGTGCAGAATGTTGGCGAATATTCACACCCAGAACCTCATATCTAAAATTCGGAGGAAAGCCTTCCAACTCAGAGGTGCTTACTTTCAGAAAAGTCGGCATTGTGGATCTGGCCTTAGTCCAGAATTTGGGATTGCTACTGTTGAGATAAAGAGTTTCAAAAATCCTATCAATAGGATCCATTAATAACATCTAGTGCAGTGGTTCTCAACCTGTGGGTCCCCGGTTGTTTTGGCCTACAACTCCCAGAAATCTCAGCCAGTTTACCAGCTGTTAGGATTTCTAGGAGTTGAAGGCCAAAACATCTGTTGACCCACAGGTTGAGAACCACTGATCTAGTGGGATGATGGTCGGATAGTTGATAAGGCAACACCTTATAATAGCTGAGACATCTTAAGAAAAATAACACCCCTTTAAAATTACGTTACTCTTCATGTCTGTCTCCATGCAATATTGAGATCATAGGGATATATTTGACACGAGATTCTTGCTGGCAGCATTGGGAAAGGGGCAATAGCACTCACATCTGGCAAACGTTTGGACCAGTCTTAGCAACCGAGCACATGGCGTTGATGGATAGATGGCCTTGGGGAGGGAGCTGTATTGCTGAAGGGATAAGGTCTGTCTGTCTCTGCTTACTGATTTGTTCCTTTAGTGTCACTTTTGGATAGAGCCCATTCCATCTTAGCTGCCCCCATCCTAGGAAACAGAGGAGGGCAGTTTGCAACTTCTCAGAAATCTTGGCCACTGGTTTGCTTTGTGGATGGCTTTTCAGTGTAGTAATGTTTGTATGTTTAAGGCCCTGGAAGTTTGGATTTTTCTTGGAGGAAATGGACTCTTAGTAGAAGCAGAGGGCTGTGCTGGATAACAAGAGAGAGAAACCTTTTCATTGTAAAGAGAGCTTCATTTGGAAGACAGCAGTCCAGATCCCCATACTTTCTCTGTTAGTTAGAACGAAAAGGAAAGTAGGCAATTCCATCGCACACATAATATCTTCTGTGGATGTCAGTATGGAATAGCTGTCTCGCTCGGCTTTCATAATCAGTAGCATAGCTAAAGTCCAGAAAACGGAATCATTTTGAAGAAAGATGAGTATCTAGGAGTGCTTTCCAGACTGGTTACTTTCAATACAACACAGTCTTTGTTCTATAAGCCGCACTTGGAAATGGCAAGCAACATTCCATATTCCATCAGCTGTAACTCTTCTTGTTTTGGTGCATCCCACTGAGTTCTGTTGGATATAAAATATTTTGTTGCTTTTTTAGTAGCAATAGTTTTAACACCAGGTATATTTTTAAAAATTGCAGTAAATCACTATGCTGATATTTAATTTTTTAAAAAATTAGGTGAAAAAATTGTTTTCAGTAAAACATATATATTGGGAGACGCACCACTTAAGTGGTGCTAACCATGTACTAAAGCACAAGGCTGCTCAAAATGTCATTGCGCATGGCAAGCCAAGGTTTTAGAAAACAAGATAAAAGTCAAGGTGATTTACACCTGCAGAGATTGTGCCATTGTTGTATTGAAAAAGAAGAGAAAGAAGAGGATTGTTGAGCAATCAATAGAAAGGGGAAAAAATGGTATTTGTCATGTATTTATTTAATGTATTTTTAAATTTATCCTCAGTATTGTAGCAAAGATGGCTTATAGTTTAGTACAACTAAAGACAAGCTCCTGGTGGAACAGCGGGTTAAACCATTGAGCTCCAGAACTTGCTGACCAAAAGGTTGTCGGTTTGAATCCGGGGAGCAGGGTGAGCTCCTGCTGTTAGCCCCAACTTCTGCCAACCTAGCAGTTCGAAAACATGCAAAACGATGCACCAAAAATGGTGCTCCATGTAGTCATGCTGACCACATGACCTTGGAGGTGTCTATGGACAATGCCGGCTCTTCAGTTTAGGAATGGAGATGAGTACCATCCCCCAGAGTTGGAGACATCTAAACTTAATGTCAAGGGGAAGCCATCACCTTCACTTTACCTTTATCCTACTAAGAACAACACCGATTTAAACAGTTTAAAAGTATTAAGATACAACCATACGAATACAAGTATATCCCACTCTGCAACAGCCAACTAAAAACTGAAAATTATCTCCTACATCCCAACAAAGGTAAAGTAAATATTCCTAAAATTATTGAATATATAGAGGCAACTCCTGAATAAATTCCTAATACAGAAGTACAGTGGGAAGCAAGAGTCACTAGTAGCATCTCCATAGGGTTATGAATTTGCTCAGGACAGTCACCTGTATTTTAAAGGGAGCTATCCATGGTGCTGAGCCTTATAGCTTAAGGACCTTGGAAAGTTTTTTTAAACGTTTGGACTAAAGCCCAGGGTCCTTCCACACAGCCATTTAACCCAGAATATCAAGGCAGAAAATCCCACAGTATCTGCTTTGAACTGGGTTATCTGAGTCCACTCTGCCATATATTCCAGTTCAAAGCAGATAGTGTGGGATTTTATTCAGCTGTGTGGAAGGGACCCCAGTGATGGTTTGCCACTCTACTGACATTGAAATGTCCATTTCTCTCCCCCATCCCAGAAAACCAAATAGATGTGTTTAGTCAGGATGAAGAGCAAACATATTGTGGACTAGTCACTTCTGCGGATTGATTTGCAAAACGACCATTAATGTGCATTGGCAGGTCTGCATGGTTTCCCTGCTTTTTTTGTCCACTCTGATTCAGAGCAGATGGGTAATGGAAGAACAGAAGAGGCAACAAATACTTTGAAGCAAACTTTGGTGTGAAGCTGTAGGAGAGTTAACCAGGGATGGGCTTCTTTGGTGTGGTGGCGGTCATGAGTTTTAATTCTGACAGTGTGACACAAGAATCTGGAGTGATTCGTTCCTCTTTTAAGTTCCAAACTGTTCTTTCCCCTTTTGAGAGGCATGAAGAAGACAAGCAGTCCTTTTGCAACCACCGTTTTGTTTTATTTCTGAAACATTTTTTTCACAAATAATTTTCATTGTTTTCTATACCAGGTTTGTGTGGTTATTTAAAAATACAAGAAGGATTTTTTTTTTTAAAAAAGGAGGAATTCTTTGTGATGCGGATGGGAGGATGTGCTGGGGGGGATGCTCGGCAGGGTTTGCTCTCCAGCCAGCTGCCCTCTGCCTGGGCCCCTCTCTTGGCTTCAAAGGGTCCCGGAGGCCTTTTGCTTTGTAGGAAAAGATAAATCTGCCACTCTCCCCCGGCTTGGTTGGGAAGGGGGCTTGAAGGCTGGGCTCCATCAAGGCTGACAAACCCACTTGCCGGGCTGGGAGTAGGGGGCGGGGAGGTAGTGGTGGTCTTTTTGTATGCTGAAGAAAGGGTATCTTTTGGGATCCAGAAGTGTGTGAGGTTTAAGGAGAACTGGGTTTCTCTGGCCCCGAGGACAATTGTGAAACCAAGGAAAAGGTTAAAGTTTTAAAAATGGATAAATCAGGAGCAGACCCACCCACACACACGCATACAGAATCTGCACTTGGAATTAATTTACAATTTTGGATGGTATGCATGAAAGCAATTTTTCGTAAAGTCTAGTCTGCCACTGGTGCATCTACACTGTAGAAATAATGCCTCCTCACAACACTTGAACTTCCATAACTTAATGCTGTGGAATTCTAGGAGTTTAGAATCTCAAATATAGGAATACGATTGTCACAAAAGGACTTAATAGACGTGCTCCAAATCCGGAAATCCAAAGCTGGATGCACCAAAACAAGCACAAGAGTTCTGCAGAGGTTGCATCTACACTATAGAATGAATGCAGTTATGAAAGCATGAAAGTTCATCATCATCATCATCATCATCATCATCATCATTTAATTACTTATTAATCGCCCTCCACCCACGATGCTCTAGGCGATTTACAAGATAAAATTGTAAAGGATAAAAATACATACATAAAAATATTAATAAAATTAACATAGATTAAAAGCTCTAGTAAAGAGCCAGGTCTTGAGTGCGAGGGTAAAAGGCTCTCATATAGGGCGGCAAGGCATTCCATAAAGCAGGGGCAGAAATAGAAAAAGCTCTGCGCCTGGTCCTTTCCAAGTGCACTTCTCTAGGACCCGGTACATAAAGTCTCGTTGGGATGGTCGTTGCGACCTCCGATGATGGGAGAAGGAGAGACGGTCCCTAAGGTACGATGGGCCCTGGCCGTAAAGAGTTTTAAAGGTCAGAACTAGCATCTTATATAGACCACGGTAATCAGTTGGAAGCCAATGCAGATGCTGCAGCACTGGTGTTATGTGGCATTTCATGGGTGTTCTTGTGAGTAGCCTGGCTGCCGCATTCTGAACAATACGGAGCTTGCGGGTCATGGACATCGGAAGGCCAACATACAAAGTTGTACTTTTACGAAGTCTTTTTCATCGCCTACTGAAGTGTGCATGTGCTTCATAGAATCATAGAGTTGGAAGAGACCTCATGGGCCATCCAGTCCAATCCCCTGCCAAGAAGCAGGAAAATCGCATTTAAAGCCCCCCTGACAGATGGTCATCCAGCCTCTGTTTAAAAGCCTCCAAAGAAGGAGCATCCACCACACCCTGAGGCAGAGAGTTCCGCTGCTAAACAGCTCTCACAGTGAGGAAGTTCTTCCTAATGTTCAGGTGGAATCTCCTTTCCTGAAGTTTAAAGCCATTGTTCCGTGTCTTAGTCTCCAGGGCAGCAGAAAATAAGCTTGCTCCCTCCTCCATATGACTCCCCCTCAAATATTTATACATGACCATCATGTCTCCTCTCAGCCTTCTCTTATGCAGGCTAAACATGCCCAGTACTTTAAGCCACTCCTCGTAGGGCTTGTTCTCCAGACCCTTTATCATTTTAGTCGCCCTCTTCTGGACACATTCCAGCTTGTTTAAGACACAAAATAGATACATTAGGAGTTGATCTCTAGTTTTAGATGAGATACTGTTCCAGAAACAGAGTTAGAGGATGCTTAAATACTTTTTTTAACTGGAGGAAATATTGCCCATTAATATACCCTGTTTCCCTGAAAATAAGACATCCCCAAAAAATAAGACCTAGTAGAAGTTTTGCTGAATTGCTAAATATAAGACCTCCCCCAAAAGTAAGACCTAGCAAAGTTTTTGTTTGGAAGCATGTCCGGTGCCCGCCAAACAAAACACCATAACATGCAGGATTGGTAAATGTATATTATTATTATTATTATTATTATTATTATTATTATTATTATTATACCCTGCCTCCATCTCCCCAGAGGGACTCGGGGCGGCTTACATACCAGTTGTATATGGAAATAATGGTAGTAACAAGAAATTCTTGACAGGAGTCACAGTTTGTCTGGTTTAGTTATATTGGTTTGTGATGATAACTACTGTACAGTATAGAATCAATGTTCTTTTTTTTTTTGTTCAACAATGAATATGAATTCTTCTTCATGGAAAAATACAACATCCCCTGAAAATAAGACCTAGCGCATCTTTGGGAGTAAAAAATAATATAAGACACTGTCTTATTTTCGGGGAAACACGGTATTTCATGTGATAGATATGCCAATACACTTGTCTCTTAGGTGTCCAAGCCAATGTTTCTTATCATAACATTTTTATAGCAATTGTTGCCAAAGCAGCTAGTGCGTCTCAGGGCCCTTCTACACTGCCATATAAAATCCAGTTTATCTGCTTTGAACTGGATTATATGGCAGTGTAGACCCATATAATCCAGTTCAAAGCAGATAATGTGGATTATCTGCTTTCATAATCTGTATTATATAGCCTTTTAGAAGGGGCCTCAGTTGCTGTGATTTCCCTGCTTGTATAGGTTCAAGCAGAATCTATACGCTATTACAGGGTATGTAAACCTCAGTATTTGGTTTTTAAGAAAAGAAAAATAACAACTTTGTGGTGTTTTTAGACTGGGGGCCTTTCCAAACAGCCATATAATTCAGAATAATAAGGCAGAAATCCCACAATATCTGCTTTGAGCTGAGTTGTCTAAGGCCACACTGCCATATATTCCAATTCAAAGCAGAATATGTGGGATTTTATTCAGCTGTGTGGAAGGGACCTGAATGACATATTGCAAGTGCTTTCAGTAAAGGGCTCTTGAGTCCAGCGTAGGTCTACATACCATGCTTCTCTTTTGTCCACCTTTCTTGCTACTTCAGTGAAATCTGGATTTTGCAGATGCACCAAAAAAGATGATGCAAAAACATACCTGTATGTATTTGCACATTTTGAATATAGAATGTATGGGTCATTTTACTCTCACTTGCTCCTTTTTGGGGATTTGAAGTAGAATCCAACAAATAGAATATTCAGAATATATGCATTGTCTCCTTGATAGTAAATGAACTATCACGCCTTTAAGAGCAGCTCCTTAGGCTCCATGTAGAACTCTGGTCACCTGAAATGACCCCCTTTGGTTTAAACCATTACACAACAGCTCTATTAGAACTGCGTCTTTTCGCCTTCCCCTATCTTCATCTCAGTTCTGCTCATTCCTGATAGAATTGTTCCACACTCAGCAAAAAAGTGGGACAGAGTCTGAGGAAGTCCCATACAAAGCAGGTCAGAGGAGGCTGGAAATTGGGCTCCAAAGTCCTGATTCACTATCTAAGGGTGTATCTACACAATAGAATTAATGCAATTTGACACCTTGGCTCAATGCAATGGCATCCTGGGTTGTAGTTTGGTGAGGCACCAGCACTTTTTGGCACAGAAGGCTACAAGCCTTATAAAATTACAGCTTCTGTGATTCCATATCACAGTTAGAATGGTGTTGAACCGTATTAATTCGATACACCCCAAAGTGTGTGCGTGGCTAGCATAAGGTGACATAAAAAGTGGCAGCATTTGTGGAAAATGCAAAGATTCTGTGCGAACATGGGGAAGAAAAGCAGTAGCATGATAGTAATCATGTTAAACGTGAGCTATATTTTGTAGGACAGGTTGTGTGGAGGAAAAGGAGTGTGTTGTCGGTTGAAACAAAGAGAAAGAAAGGGACATATGGGTTATGTGCACCCAGGGTAAGCTTTAAGTTGTTTTATGGAGTCAAGTGCATACCCTCCAACTGTCACCGTTTGGTCTCCTTTAATTAATCCTCTGTTGTCCCACTTTTACCGATGTTTTCAAAATGTCCCAATTTCTCTCTCCTCTTCCCTTTCTTTCCTTTTGTCCAATTTAAGTTCAAAGTGAAAAAACAAGCTGCAGTTAATAAACTCAGCAAAGAAAAGAGGAGATGGACAAAATCTCACTCTTCCCAGTATAATAATAATAATAATAATAATAATAATAATAATAATAATAATAATAATAATAATTTATTGTTACATAAAGTTACACAAAATGAACACGTCAAACTACGCTGGGACTTCCAAATTCAGACTGATAGAGTTTTGGGGCACAATACTCCTGACCTCACAATCGTCGATGTTGCGATCCCAGGTGACAGCAGAATTGAGGAGAAGCAACTGGAAAAACTTACACGATATGAGGATTTAAAGATCGCACTGCAAAGACTCTGACACAAGCCAGTAAAAGTGGTCCCAGTGGTGATTGGTACACTGGGTGGGGTGCCTAAAAACTTTGACTTGCACTTAAAAACAATCAGCGCTAACAAAATTACCATCTGTCAGCTGCAAAAGGCTACCCTACTTGGATCTGCATGCATTATTCGCCGATACATTACACAGTCCTAAACACCTGGGAAGTGTCCAATGTGTGATTGAATACAAAAGCCAGCATAGTGATCTTCTTTGTTGTGTACTAATCCTGTTGTGTATGTAATAATAATAATAATAATAATAATAATAATAATAATAATAATAATAATAATGAAATCCAGCATATCTATCTTGTTTGCTGTGTTATAATAAAATAACAAAAATATACTTTATATTCCGCTCTATCTCCCTGAGGGGACTCAGAGCGGATTACAGGTAAATATATGGCAAACATTCAGTGCCATTATACAATTGACAAAGATAGACAGTACATAAACAGAGGCAAGGCTTCAGCAGTATCAGGCAAAAGCAAACTGCCGCATCCTCTCCTCGCTTCTTCCTCATTTGTAATTTTTGCCATCTTGATCACACACTGATATCACTTCACCGTACATGACCTGATTTTGGAGGGCATGAAAAAGTGAGGATTCAAATGCTGTAAGAGAGGAGTCCCTTAGGTTGTCCTTATTAAGAGAAACACCCATCATTGATACTTAGCATAAAGTTTGCAGGGCATAGCCTTCCTCTTTGTTTTTTTCTGAGAATGAGATGTGGGTTGTTGGTACCTTCTTTTGGGAGCATGATAAAGCTTTGGCAAGTGTCTTATATTTTGTGTTGTCGAAAGTTGTCATGGCAGGAATCACTAGGTTGCTGTGAACTTTCTGGGCTGTCTGGCCATGTTCCAGAAGCATTATCTCCTATTATTTTCCCCACATCTATGGCGGGCATCCTCAGAGGTTTTGAGGTCTGTTGGAAACTAGGCAAGTGGGGTTTATATATCTGTGGCATGTCCAGGGTGGGAGTAAGAATTCTTGTCTGTTGGAGGCAAGTGTTAATGTTGCAATTGGCCACCTTGATTAGTATTGAATAGCCTTGCAGCTTCAAAACCTGGCTACTTCCTGCCT
Source organism: Anolis carolinensis (assembly GCF_035594765.1). Lineage (NCBI taxonomy): Eukaryota > Metazoa > Chordata > Lepidosauria > Squamata > Anolidae > Anolis > Anolis carolinensis. The sequence goes on along the minus strand of NC_085846.1, from coordinate 32,591,513 downwards.
GTGGGAATCCTTTATTAGGAGGTGTTAACTGCCCCTAATTGTTTCCTGTCTGGAATTCCCCTGTTTTCTGAGTGTTGTTCTTTATTTTCTGTTCTGAATTTAGAGTTTTTGTAATACAGTGTTCCCCCACTTATCAATGGGATTAGGTTCCAGGATCACCCGCAATAAGTGAAAATCCGCAAAGTAGGGGTGCTATATTTATTTTAATATTTATACATTATTTTAGTAGTTATACACTATTTTAAGTCTTTATTAACCAATAAATTCATTGATAAATCACCTCCTTCTCCTCCCGTTGACACTTGGGCTCCTTTTCTCTCCCTTCAGCTTCTCCTTCCTCCCTTCCTTAAGCTGTAAATTGTAATTTTTTAATGATTTACAATAGTCTTTTAGAGTTTATTGAAAAACCACAAAACAGCGAATCCGCAAAAAGTGAACCGCAAAGTAGTGAGGGAACACTGTACTAGTATCCAGATTTTGTTCATTTTCATGGTTTCCTTCTTTCTGTTGAAATTGTCCTCATGCTTGTGGATTTCAATGGCTTCTCTGTGTAGTCTGACATGGTGGCTGTTAGAGTGGTCCAGCATTTCTGTGTTCTCAGATAATATGCTATGTCCAGGTTGGTTCATCAAGTGCTCTGCTATGGCTTGAATAACGGATTTCCCCAGGCAGGAAGCTGCCAGGCTTTGAAGCTGCAAAGCTATTCAATGCTAATCAAGGTGGCCAATTGCAACATTAACACTTGCCTCCAACAGATAAGAGTTCTTTCTCCCACCCTGGACATTCCACGGATATATAAACCCCACTTGCCTAGTTTCCAACAGACCTCACAACCTCTGAGGATGCCTGTCATAGATGTGGGTGAAACGTCAAGAGAGAATACTTCTGGAACATGGCCATACAGACTGGAAAACTCACAGCAACTCGGTCTTGTATCTTTGTTGGCAAAATCTTAGGTTTCCTTATGACTTGATCTGCTATCCCATCCTTAACCACCACTCCGTCAGAACTGGTAGAGGATGGGATAGCAGATCAAATCTGGAAATCCTAGCTCCTGGTTTCTATTACATGGGTTCCTTTTAATGTGCTTACCACTATCCATGCAGGGCTCCAGTGAAGCTTCCTGCTCTCCCAGCAATCTTGAAAAGACATTGCCCGTTTCTTTGCAAGCTGTTTGTTTCCAACCAGCTCATCTTTGTTTTCCAGTCCCTTCAGCCCCTAGCTGTGATGCCCAGAAAGTCCCGGCCGGACCTCAGGCCATAAATCAGCCTTGGACTAAAAATTTGTGTGTGTGTTTTTGTGTGGAGGGGAGACTTCCCCCTTCTGCTTCTCCTCCCCCTCAAATCAGCTTCCGGTCCCTTTCTGGCAGTTAATATAAATGGACAGCGAAGCACTTGGCAAGGGGAAGCACAGCCTTTGCCATAGTGTGTGTGTGTGTGTGTGTGTGTGTGTGTGTGTGTGTGTGTGTATGGGGGGGGGAGTGGGGACTGGGGTTTTGGCTGGGAGGGGAGAACTATGCCTTAAGCAGACAGATCCTCCCTGCTTCTGGCAAGGAGAGCCAGACCCACCCCTCAGTCCGTCTCCCATCGCAAGTTAAATCTTGGCTTTGGGACAGTTTTGGGACTGAAAGCCCAACTAAATTGATTTCCCATACTTATATACAGTAATTGAAACAAAAGGAGGAAGAAACTTCTAGTTCGGATTCCGGCATTTATATCCCCACATTATGAGATTCTGATATGTCTGTCCACACTCCCAAAAGTTTCAGTAAAGCAGGATTTCAAATATATATTTTTAATTAATAAACAAAAGCAAACCAAGACATGTTGGTCCATGGGAACAAAATTCCTAGATCAAAAGGCCAGCAGTATCTTTATTTGGCCACTTAAAGTTCTGCTAACGGCTGAAGCTAACAACTTAAGTGTGTTAACATTTCTGGAGCTTCGTTAACAATGGTTTAAGTTGAATACTTTTAAAAATAAAGTTCTACAAGTGGCTACTCCTGAATAATTGAAAAGCTTACACCCATTTGAGGACTTTTGATTTGTCCAGGATCCAAATCTATGTTTGGATGCTGTTTTTTTTTTTTTAGTTTCAGATATTTTAGGGTTTAGTTTTGAATGCATCGTGCCTCATCCCTGGTGTCTTATGCTAAAACCAGAAATTATTTTGGTGGTTTTCTGCGTGGTTGAGAATATAGTTAATCCTTTGTTTTCACTGGGATTAAGGGCACAGGAAAGTGAAAAAACCCTAATAATAATTTCTAGAGAGAGTGCCTTTCTAGGAATTTCTAGGTCTTCCAGCATGTCTCTGTGGTCAGTTTCCATTGGAGGTTGACCACAGAGCCACACTGGAGGACAAGGGATTCCTAAAGAAGACACTTTTAAACACAACTGTGAATAATCAAGTCAGCAAAAGACAAAATTGCAAACATAGAGGGCTGACTGTACTTACTATTCCCTTTGACTGCCCACCATCCTCGTATTTATCTGCCTTCACTCATAAGTTCCAAACATTGAGTACATTCCTCATACAGCCCCACTAGGCTTCACTTAGGACCCTTCTACACTGCCATATAATCCTGATTATCAAAGCAGACAATCCACATCATCTGCTTTGAACTGGATTATATGAATCTACACTGCCAAATAACCCAGTCCAAAGCAGGATATGGCAATGTAGAAAAGACCTTAAATCTACCCTTATACTTTAGAGATATCACCTCTTTGCTCCCAAACGTTGCCCAATGAATTTTTGGGTCTGAGATTCAGGTGATGTGGCAATTGTGCAGGTTTTCAAAAATCTTTGAAAACTGAACAGGCATCGCTCTTTAACATCGGAAATATTTAGCCAGTATGGCACCACCTGATATCCACTGGGAAGGAGCAACCTGTAATGAAAGGACCAAGGCAGTGACATCTCTGGCTCATCCTCTGTTCGGATATCAGCCAGCAACCCAACACCTTAAATCAAGAAATAGCTTCCTAAGATCTTCAAAGATACTTGTAGGAACAACTCAGCAAGCAAGAGTCCAAAAATGGCAGGTTAAAACCCAGAAACTCAATCAGTGACTAATACCAGATGAGAAACTCCCTCCTGGGCACACAGAACACTGGGCGACCTGGAAGGTGCTGAACAGACTGTGCTCTGGCACCATGAGGTGCAGAGCTAACCTTAAGAAATGGGGCTACAAAGTGGAGTCTACAACATGTGAATGTGGAGAAGAGCAAACCACAGACCTCTTATTACAATGCAGTCTGAGCCCTGCCACGTGCACAATGGAGGATCTTCTTACAGCGACACCAGAGGCACCTCAAGTGGCCAGCTTCTGGTCAAAGGAAATCTAGTATAATACCAAGTTTTTAACTTTGTGGCTTTTCTATAGATTATAACTGTATTATTATTATTATTATTATTATTATTATTATTATTATTATTATTATTTACAAGCATTTGTATCCCACCCTTCTCACCCCCGTGGGGGGACTTAGGGCGGCCTTACAATTAGCATCATCAGATGCTGAACAAACCAATATAAAACATAATATATAAAACAATTACAGTTAAAATAGATAGCATTAGTTAAAACAGCCATATAAATATACATTGAAGGGTGAATTCCCTCAATTCACTTCTGACACGATAAATAAATAAATCTACATTTAGAGAATTGCTATTGTTGTGTGCCTTGAGTAATTTCTGACCTGTGGCAACGTTAAGGGACCCTATCATGGTGTTCTTTGGGGCTGAGAGTATGTGACTCGTGGTTCAGGCAGGAAATTGAACCCTAGTCTCAAAAGCTGTAATCCAACATTCAAACTTCAACACCACGTTGGTAAGTTGAGAAAATGGTTTATCCTCCTTTGTGAAGCTTGCCAAGTAAATATAGGCAGTCCCCAAGTTATGAACAAGATAGGTTCTGTAGGTTTGTTCTTAAGTTGAATTTGTATGAAGGTTGGAACAGGTGTATTTTTAAATGTAGCTCCAGCCACACACACACACACACACACACACATACACACGCACATATATAAAGAGAGAGATCTAGTTTGGTAATGTAAGTGTACAGTACATGTGACCAATAGGTAGATAATACCTTATCAATTTTTAATTCACTGGAATTTAGAAGTTGCTTTTCACTATAACGTCTGAAATCACCAATTGGATTGTCATTTGCCATGTAGGCTACTGGGTTTGGGAAGGTGATAATTTCTTAACCTCTACATTTGACACTTTGGGATTTCAAAATATCGTTGTGCAGAATATTTTGGAGAATCAAGGAATACAGGACTGAGTAAGACTGGATATACACTGGTTCCAGCCCAGTCTACCTGTCCGAACGTATCTCCCTCTACGAACAACTTCCCTCCTGGCTTTCAGAAAGAGAGATAAAACCTGGCTTTGGGAGCAAGCCTTTGAGAAGTAGTCGTGCAATAAGTTTACTTGAAATCGTGCAGTTGTCTTTGGATGCTATGTCTTAACATTGGATTTAAATATGTTTTTATGTATGCTTATTTTAATCTTAATGTAACTTTTTTATGTTTTCTGTTGTAGGCACTATGTGGTGCCATTTGTAAGCCGCCTTGAGGCTCCCCAGGGGTTGAGAAAGACGGGGTATAAACATAGTAAATAAATAAATAATAAATACACTTCCATATAATGCATTGCATTCTGTTGTCAGTGTAGACCCATATAATGTGGTTTGAACTGCATTGAACTGCATTATATTGATCAGTTCAGACTGCATCGTATGACAGTGTAGATCTAGCTTATGATATCAAATTGTTCCAACAAGACTTGTCTGATATTTAAAGGTTACCATATGTGAACAGAGAGTAATTATATTTCAAACAGGAAGAGAACTTGAGTAAGTTTTCTTGCTTTGCACCTTTAAAAAAATTAATTTTACCAAGACTGAATCTCTGGTGCAAAAGACTTAACTTTCTGGGCTGTAACAAAATGCTTAAAACAAACTGTCAGGATTTTCTGAGAAATAGAAGCCATGTGGATTTTAAGCCTGGGCACCATGACCCCAACTGGGCTTAGTAAATCTCTTGATGTTCCTGTACAGTTGTCAGCCGAAAAGCAGGAACGCATCCTGCAGATACATATAGCTCAGTAGAATTGGACTTCGAGATTCAATATTGTTTTACAAAGATGAACAGCAAATATTTGGATTTGCTTTTTCCTATTACATTAAGGAAGGATACCAATAAAGCTGAGCCTTTTTATTTACATACGTTACTCACTCATGTGTGAATGGGACTACCGGCAGTCCCCAAGTTACAAACAAGTTAGGTTCTATGTGTTGCCGAAGGCTTTTATGGCCATAATCACTGGGTTGCTGTGAGTTTTCTGGCTGTATGGCCATGTCCCAGAAGCATTCTCTCCTGACGTTTTGCCCACATCTATAGCAGGCATCCTCAGAGGTTGTGGGTTCTGTTGGAAACGAGGCAAGTGGGGTCTATGGAATGTCCAGGGTGGGAGAAAGAACTCTTGCCTGTTTGACGCAAGTGTGAATGTTGCAATTGGCCAGCTTGATTAGCATTAAATAGCTTTGCAGCTTCAAAGCCTGGCTGCTTCCTGCCTTAGGGCATCCTTTGTTGGAAGGTGTTTGCTGGCTGTGATTGTTTCTTGTCTAGATAAGTCCTTTAGGTTTGTTCTTAAGTTGAATTTGTTTGTAAGACGAAACAGGTACATTTTAAAGTGTAACTCCAACCAAAGATATATAGATATAGATAAGCTTTGGATAGCATAGGGAAGGATTAACACCCCTGTGGTGTTTGGTTTTTAGGCCTGTTCCTGGGTTTTTGGGGCATTGATTTAGAAAACTGGATTGGATAGACCACAGCAGTTCTTAGTTATACCGTAGTTAACATAATTTTCTATGGGCAAGCAGATGACAACTGGTATATGGCATGTTATGTATCTCAAAAACTAGAGCTAATAGGAGAAAACTGGTGCCATTTTTGGACAGCCAAGAAACATACATCATTTCCTTCCACAACACAACAGTCGTGATTCTTATTATTGCCTATAATCTTCCTAATTTTAGGGCAGGCGAAATAATGGAAACTTAAACAAGAAAATAAAAGCTAATCAATGTGTTGTTGAAGGCTTTCATGGCTGGAATCTGTTGCGTGTTTTCCAGGCTGTATGAGCATGTTTCAGGAGCATTCTCTCCTGACGTTTCACCCACATCCTATGGCAAGCATCCTCAGAAGTTGTGAGGTATATTGGTTGTGAGCTAGTCAGTGTGCAACACACACATATATAATATGCACTGTATATCATGACTTCTATTGATCTTTGGATGGAGGTATTTCTAAAGTCCCTTCTACACTGCCCTATAATCCAGATTATCAAATCAGATGATCCACATTAACTGCTTTGAACTGGATTATATGAGTCTATGTTGCCATATAATCTAATTCAAATCAAATAATCTGGATTTTACACGGCAGTGTAGAAGAGGTCTGAGTAGACACATATTGGTTTTGCGGTTGGATTTGAAACATGTATAGTCACAAAAAAATTGCTTCAGAGCATAAGCAGTGTGCATTTCTTTTTTCAATAGAGCAGCTGTTGAATGAAGCAGGTTGCATCCATAGACACTTATACCTGAAATTTCTAATTCTCAGTCCTTTTCAAAAGTGCTAATAGATTCCTTGATGTCTTTTCATTGCAAAGAATAGTGCTCTCGCATTAAACCCAGATCATTATGTATGTGCCATACCTGTTTCTCCTTTTTATAGCAACTTGTTGTACTAAAACTGAAATTCTTTTTGGAATTAAAAGTGTGATGTGATTGTTTTATCAAAATTGTGAAAACACTGAGGAAAAAAGTTTACTAACACGATGAGAAAGACTGAGGCTGAGAAAGGTAATTCATTGTCCTAGTATCCCCATTGGCCAACTTCTACACTGTCATATAAATTCCAGATTATCTGCTTTGAACTGGATTATATGGTAGTGTACTCATATAATCCAGTTCAAATCAGATGTGGATTATCTGCTTTGATGATCTGGATTATATTTTTAAACTGATTAGTTTTGTTACTTTGTAGGTTTAATAGATGTGTATGTTTTATTTAATTATTTAAACTTTGTGAGTAGTTGTTATAATTTGTTATAGATGTTTAACTCATTATTGATTCATTTTAGTTTGTTTTATGGCATTGAATGTTTGCCATCCTTTGTGGGAAACTGCCCTGAGTCCCCTTGGGGAGCTAGGGTGGGTTATAAATACAATTATTATTATTATCTTATTGTATGATACAGCAAACAAGATAGATATGCTGGATTTCGTTTCACAAAATCACAAGTTGAACACTTCCCAAGTGTCTAGGACTGTGTGATGTATTTTTGGATGATGCGTGCAGATCCCAGTAGGGTGGCCTTTGCAGTTGACAGATCGTAATTTTGTCAATGTCTATTGTTTCCAAATGCTGGCTGAGATCTTTTGGCACGGCACCCAGTGTGCCCATCACCACTGGGACCACCTGCACTGGTTTCTGCCAGAGTCTTTGAAGTTCAGTCTTGAGGTCGTGATAGCGGCTGAGTTTTACCTGTTGTTTTTCGTCAATGTGACTGTCACCTGGGATGGCAACATCAATGATCCAAACCTTTTTCTTTTCCACAACTGTGATGTCTGGTGTGTTGTGTTCCAGAACTTTGTCAGTCTGGATTCGGAAGTCCTACAGTATCTTTGTGTGTTCATTTTCCAGTACTTTTGCAGGTTTGTGATCCCACCAGTTCTTGACTGCTGGGAGGTGGTACTTGAGGCATAAGTTCCAATTAATCATTTGGGCCACATAGTTGTGCCTCTGTTTGTAGTCTGTCTGTGCGATTTTCTTACAGCAGCTGAGGATATAATCAATGGTTTCGTTGGTTTCCTTGCACAGTCTGCATTTTGGGTCATCAGCTGATTATTATTATTATTATTATTATTGACACAAAGTCATAGTATGGCACAGCAAACAAGATATATATGTTGGATTTCGTATTACAAAATCACAAGTCGAACACTTCCCAAGTATTTAGGACTGTGTGATGTATTTTTGGATGATGCGTGCAGATCCCACACATTTATTATTATAATTATAATTATAATTATTATATTGTTTTATTATTGTATGATACAGTAAACAAGATAGATATGCTGGATTTCGTATCACAAAATCACAATTCGAACAATTCCCAAGTGTTTAGGATTGTTGTTGTTGTTATTGTTGTTGTTATTAGGGGCCCTAGTTTTCCTGGACTGCAATGCAATCCTTTGGGATGAGAGTGACAGCCCAGAAAGTATTGTTTTTCTTAGGAAAGCATTAATTTGCTTTCCTAAGACAAGGCTGCTAGGAATGGAGGGCCCAAGTTTGCCCATGCCTGCTCTACACTATAGCATTAATGCGGTTTAAACAGCCAGGGTTCAAAACTATCACTATAGGAGGGATAATTTTGTAAGCCTTCTCTGGAAAAGAATACTGGTGCCCTCAGTAGACTACAACTCCCAGATCCCATAGCCTTGAGACATTAGCGGTTAAAGCGGTGTCAAACTGCGTTATTTCTCCCCAGCGTAGATAGATGCACACCCACTCCTTTTGACAGGCGTCAAAGGAGTTCTCTCTTTTTATTATTATGTTGATTAGCTCCGCCCCTCGGCGCCGCTATTGGCTGTAACGAAAGAGAGTGGCGGGGAAATGGGCGTGGCCGGGCCGAAGGTTCTGTCTCCTCCCCCTTTTCTCATTCTCTCTCTCGCTCTCTCCCGCCCCCTCCTCTCCGCCCCGCTCCAGTGTAAAGTTTCACCCAAAGCACATGACTGGCTTTAATGGCTGCTGAGCGCTGGGGCGCGCGCGCTGGCCAGCACAACGTTCCATTCCCTCCTCCCTTCTTTCGGGTCCGGGCGCGAGACGCCGCTTGCTTGCTCGCTCGCTCGCTCGCTCTCCCTGTGACTTTGCAAAGCTGCTGGGACCCCAGGCGAGAGATTGAGAGAGAGGGAGAGGCGTGCGTTTTGGGTTGTGTGCGTTTGTTTTCTTCTACCTTGAGTCTCTCTCTCTCTCTCTCTCGTGTGAAGGGGCGAGAGTTGTCCGTCCCTCTTCCAAAGGACCTGCGTCCAGGTAAGGCGATCAAACCCAACTCTTTCCCTTTCTTTTGCAAACTTTGCAACTTGGGGGAAGGGAAAATCCCTCTTATTTTATTGAAGTTACTTAAAGGAAGAGGAGGTTTGGAGGGGGAAAATGAGTCTCCCTCTTCGCCTGCCTGTTTTGTTTGGTTCTCGTTGGATCACATTGCAACAGCCCGTCCAGCTCTTTCCCTCTCCCTTTGCTCCTTCCTCTCTTTCCACAATTTCCCAAAGTTTCAATTCGGATTGACTTGCTTCTTGTTGTTTGGGGGCGACATCTTCCATCCTCACCTGTCTCGAAACCCAAGGAGATTTCCCCTTTCCTGCCTTGCTACAATTTGGAATGGCAGACTTAGGCAGTTGCATCTGCACTGGAAAGTTAATGCAGTTTCGGACCTCTTTGAACCGCCGTTGCTCAAACCTGCTGAATCGTCGGAGTTGTACTGCATCTACATTGTAGAATCAACGCCTCTTTTTACAGTATGGTGGGAGCTGTAGTTTGACAAGGTCTTTTAGGCTGGGTTGCTGTGAGTTTTCCGGGCTGTATGGCCATCTTCCGGAAGCATTCTCTCCTGATGTTTCGCCTACATCTATGGCAAGCATCCTCAGAGGTTGGGAGGTCTGTTGGAAACTAGGCAAGGGAGATTTATATATCTGTGCATTGTCCAGGGTGAGAGAAAGAAGTCTGTTGGAGGCAAGTGTGAATGTTGCAATTAATCACCTTGATTAGCATTGAAAAGTCTTGCAGCTTCAAGGCCTGGCTGATCCCTGCTTGGGGGAAATCCTTTAGGTTGCATTCTTACCCACCTGGAATCCAGTTTTTTCCCCATTTCCCCCCCCTGCTGTATGTATTCTACATTACCAAGTATTGTCTTTGCATGTCTTCTCATTATCAGTTTAGTTTAGTCACCTTGGCTTCCATAGAATTGCAGTTTTACAAAGGCGTTTTTTTAGCCTTCTCTGACAAAGAGTGCTGGTTGCTTCCCTCAATTGCCACTCTCAGGGTTCCATGGCTGCCAAAGTGGCACCAAACTGGATTAATTCTACAGTGTAGATGCACCTCTAGTTCAAGAAGCAGTACCAGAGAGACAAGTGTGAAAACTGTGAAATTTCCCTCCCTGTTAAGATAGATCTGACTTGTGATTTTATATGAGCGTGGAATGCAGTAATAATAAACTGTACATTATCTGTTGTATTGGGTTATGTTGCCATAATAATAATAATAACAACAACAACAACTTTATTTTGTACCCTGCTTCCATCTCCCAGAAGGATCTTGGGGCGGCTAACATGGGGCCAAGCCTAGATAATTACAATAGAACAGAACTGCTTTTATTGTCAGTAGATGTGAGCCATAATGAGAAAATTCCTTCAAAGATGGCATAAATTTGTGTAAATTGATAATGTATACCTTATGAAAATGATAATAAAAATAAAAATATTAAAATTGTCGTATATAGAAAATTTAAAAAAACAAGAGGGAAAGGGGCCCATCTTTTGGTAGGGAAGATGCAGAGAAGTAGTGATTTAATCCCAGCGTTACCTTCCTCCCCCTTTCAACCCACCCTCCTCCCCATGTGGCTTCTTAATCAAACCCAACTGTTGCTTCCAGTTCTCCGGTCCAGCTGTCACCAGGGTCTGTCCTCCTCCTCTTCCCCAACTGTCTGCTCCAAGGGTTAACTAAACCAGCTGGACAGGGAGATCTCGGATGGGTTTCTCCCCTTGTCCTACAAAACCCAGCCTCCTTCTCCTGTGCGGATCCCCCCTTTCCTTTATTCCTCTCCTCCCCACCTGTTTTGCATTTTCTGCCTCCTCTCCTCACTTTACTGAAGTCAATCTTTTGTGTGCAAATAGGAGTGGGATGGACCTGGCTGCCAAAAGAAGTGCCTTCACATTTTGGAAGGTCAGCCTTGAGTTTCCTCCCTAGCATCAAATTGGCGATGATCGGTCGTGAAGTCCCATTGAAATTGATGGAATAGGATTGTGTTGTGGGAAAATATTCTACATTGCATTATGGCAGGCATGAGCAAACTTCGTCCCTCCAGGTGTTTTGGACTTCAGCTCGCACAATTCCTAACAGCCAGTAGGCTGTTAGGAATTGTGGGAGTTGAAGTCCAAAACACCTGGAGGGCCCAAGTTTGCTCATGCCTGCATTATAGGATCAGTGTAGACTCATGTAATACAGATTGTTGCAGTTGACACTGTTGGTCCCATAACTGACTATATAATGCAACATACGACGGTGTAGATCCGGCCTGGAACATTTTACTCACCACAACCCTACTCAGAAGTAAGTTCGAACTGCATTATATGGTCATTTTGGTCCTGCATTGCCCACGGTCCCCAAGTTAGGAGCAAAATAGGTCCTGTAGGTTTGTTTTTAAGTTGTATTTATATGTCAGTCGGAACAGGGACATTTTAAAAGTGTGATTCCAGCCAAATATATATGTTGTCGAAGGCTTTCATGGCCAGAATCGCTGGGTTGTTGTGCATTTTCCGGGCTGTATGGCCATATTCCAGAAGCATTCTGGAACATGGCCATACAGCCCAAAAATGCACAACAACCCATATATATGTGTGTGTGTGTGTATGTATGTATGTATATATATATATATATATATATATATATATATATATATATAAAATTATTCTTAGCTTTGGACAGCATAGGAAATGTTTGGTTGCGTGCTGCAAGTCTCTTCTGGTTGTGAGAGAATCGGCCATCAACCAAGACGTTGCCCAGGGGACGCCCGGATGTGTTACGGTCCTGCGGGAAGGCTTCTCTCATGTCTCCCTTAAGAAATGGGGCCACAAAGTGGAGTCCACGAAATGCGAGTGTGGAGAAAAGCAAACCACAGACCACCTATTACAATGCAATCTGAGCTTTGCCATATGTAGAATGGAGGACCTTCTTATAGCAACACCAGAGGCACTCCAAGTGGCCAGCTACTGGTCAAAGGACATTTAGTATAATGCCAAGTTTTTAACTTCGTTTGTGTTTTTAAATACATTACAACTGTACCCTCGGTTTGCTTCTGACACGATAAATAAATCGCATAGGGAAGGGTGAACACCCCTGTGGTGTTTGTTTTGCTATCTATGGCCCTGTTGAGAAGATTTCACCTCACTTTCTGTCTCTGTGATAATTGGATTTTGAAAAATTTGGCTTGTTGTGGAAACAAGGATTGGCGAGAAAGCTTCAGTGGAAATATCATTCCCCCTTGATAACTCTTTCAGGAATGAATTCCCATTCTTAGGGGTAGATTTTTTTCACTTCCTGTTGTTTCACCCTCATTCTTAACTATTGAGTTGTTTGCAAGTCGGTTGTTAGTAACTCAAGGACTGTTTGTATATGGGTCTACGCTGATCAAATTGCATTATATGGCAGTGTAGCTCTGGCTCTACTGTGTGGAAGTTTCTTCTGCCGAAGCCCTTTTTTGAGTGGAAGGAGACAAAGAACTCAAAAGTATTTTGTCGAGGGGGAATCCCTTTCTCAGTCCTTTGCTTTCTGAGTTCTTTTTCTCTTCAAAGACCTTTGAATTAAAAAGGGTGATGTGTTTTCAGTGCCACATGTGTGGGTGTGGTAGGAGATCTTAGTGCTTTCTCATTGCAATTCTCATTCTGTGGACAATTGATAACAATCATTTCTATTTTATCACTTTTACTGGGCTTTCGTGATTCTCCTCCCCCGTAAAAAAAAATCCAAAATGCCATTAAAATGTCTTTGGTGATGCCAGCACCCTCATGTAGGATTACAGTATCTGTCCTTTGCAGGGGAATCTCAGAGTCAAAATACAAGACAGAGCCAGCGGCTGGCCGTCTTGCCAAGCTGCCAGCGGTTGGTCGACCCGTGGGTGGAAAAACAAGACCGTGGCTTCTCTTTCAAGAGGACGTTTCCAACTTGGTCTGTGTTTTTGCAGCGTCTGAGCAGTCTTGTGGGTGTGAAATTGGAGCCGTGCCTCTTGTATTTTGCGTGTGTGCGTGCGTGCACACTGCTCACATAGCTGGGATATCCAGTCCTCTCATGCTGTTGGACTTGGCAAAAAGGTCCGGCTGGTGATTTTTGTGCATGTCTAGAGCCGATGCCCATTAGGTTGCACGTTGGCAAGGCGATTGTGGAAATGTGTATGGAAAATCGCTTCCTGGTGCTTTTCACTTGAGATTGTGGCAGCATAGAAACCTATAGCTGATGCAGAGGGCTGCGTCATTTTTATATTTTAATCAAAGAATCTGTAGTGTGATTGGGTGCTTAGCAGTCATTGATGGAATGGTAAATCCCTCAGTAAGGAAGCTGTCGTCCCTTGAGAGGAATTCTCAGTTGGCATGACTTCAGTCGTAAGGGAGGAAAGGGAAAAGCGTGTGCAATGTTTGTACTTGTTTGCATCTCTTTTATTCCTCTTCCTTGTTTTCTTCTGGCCTGGGAACTTTGTTTAACTTGGTTATCAACTTTTAGATATTCTTGGCATTACAGAAGTCCTGAATTCAGTGAAAATAGTATTCCCTTTTCCTCCACATTCATAATGATGGCTTTGTTGTACTGGATTTTTGATAATAACAATAATAATGATAATGATAATTGTATTGTTGCTGTTTAATAATAATAATCTTTATTTATAACCCGCCCTGTCTACCCAAAGGGACTCAGTATAAAACACAGTGGCAAACATTCAATGCCAAACATAACATATATCAAATAAATAAAAAACAAACAACTTTATCTTGAAGTTGTTTCTGACATACGCTGACCCTATTATAGGATTTTCCTGCAAAGATTTGTTTGGAGAGGGGTTGATTTTGCCTTCCTTTGAGGCTGAGAGAGTGTGAGTTGTCAAAGGTCATCCAGTGGGTTTCAATGGCCAAACAGGTATTCAATACGCTGGTCTCCAGAATCATAGTCGGATGCACAAACCACTACATCACACTGGCACTAAACAATAATACATACAATTAAGGTAGCGTTTGGGGATATTAAAGTTGCTTCAAGTACATTAATTCTATATTGTACCAATATTACAGATGGAGACTGGAAGAACAGTGATTTCTCAGTTTCAGGAGTTCATGGCTCTATTGCAGTTTGAACTTGGGACTTCCCAATCTTAATGACTTGATTGTATTTGTTCTATTACTATTTTCCAGTAGTGTTTACACCAGAGGCACTCCCAAGTGGCCAGACTCTGGTCAAAGGACATTTAGTATAATGCCAAGTTTAACTTTTTTTGTGTTTTTAAATACATTATATCTGTAACCTCAATTCGCTTCTGACATGATAAATAAAATAGTAGTGTTTACAACTCGTCTCCAAGTCCTCCTTTGGCAGTTTGATCGCCTCTAGAACAGTCTGTGTTGGTAGTGCTTTTTAATCTTGTGTGGGCGTATTAGGGCAATGCTTTGAACTGAATAGTGTTTTTTTTCTAAATATACATTTCAGTGTTATTAAAGTACATATTCAATAGTTAATTCTTGCTTTAAACTGAAAGTATATAAAAAGTGTAAAACAAAACAAGTAAGAGTCGAGTGGTACGGTACATATTGTAAGAAAAACTTCATGCTCGTTTATTGGCCTCATATAACCTTCTGTCTACAAATCAAGTATCTGTTTGGCAATCTTGAGTATACCAGGCTGCCTTTTCCAGCTGAGAAACAAGTGCCTTTCAAATCATTGGGGCTTATTTCCTTATAATCCCTCTAAGGTTGTCAAAGAAACTATCTGCATTGTGACCTTGCAGGATCCAGTTGAGTTAAATGCTCTTAATTACATTATCTTTGTTTGTTCTGTGCTAAGAACAGGCAGAAAACAGAAGATGGGAGAAAACTTACAGAATTAGGTCAAATATCTGTTTCCAGAGATGGATGGTTATCAGGGTGCTCCCTGCAAAAAAGCCCCTTATGTCGATTGACTGGTGATATAATGCAATGCGTGTATTTCTATTATCAGTGATTGTGGGAGCTATAGATCTGGCATACAGAACAAGGATGTGAGACCCACAGGACTACTCATCCCTAAGAAAAGCACAGACCAATTGGTGAGTGCCTGCTTGACAGACTACCAGCCACACACAGATTGCCTTCCATTAATTTGCCCAACATCCCCGCCCTGCTTTGCAAAGGCCGCTGATCTTTATATCTTGCGGCAGTGAATTCTGCAAGTGGGTTATATCTTACGGCAGTGAATTCTGCAAGTTGGGTGAAGCAATGGTTGCCATTGTTTGCCTCCTGTTTGAAGATAATATTTGAAGAGGAGATTCCATGAAAATTAACTTTTCTCTGGACATTGGAGACCAAGGATCTTCTAGACATGAAGTAGAAATTGCTGTCTTCTGTCTGGTTTAGATGAACGGCAGGTTCATCGATTCCAAACTAAACAGTTGTGCTGGCAATGGCTTTCCAAGATCAAGGGCTCAATTTTATCCAACTTGCCAGGATCATTGGATCAGGTCTTTCCCTTTAAAATACCAGAAATAGTACCAAGGACCTTGTACATGCAGAAGTGCGAAGCAGTTGCTTCTAGTGGCTTGGTTGATATAAAGTTGGTATTTTAAATTTTAAAGAAACATTTTTACCGGAAATTACTAACCTGCGTGCTACTCCATTTGTGCACATATACGTAATTTGGCTAGTAAGTTGAATTGGGATGGCAAATAGTGTCTGAAGCAAATGTCGACCTCCAGACTCTTTCTATACTACCTCTTCATTGATATTATTTCCCTTCTAAAGATTGATGTGTAACTGTGCAAATTTTATTTTATTAGTTTACATTTGTATTTCATTTTGCTTTCAGTTAGATCAGGCATGGGCAAACTTCAGCCCTCCAGGTGTTTTGGACTACCGGCTGTTAGGAATTGTGGGAGTTGGAGACTAAAAGTTTGCCCATGCCTGAGTTAGATGATGGCAAAGGACATGTCTTTCCTCCTCCCGACATTACAACTTCATCCGAGAGCTCTTCTGGCAGAAAAATGGGGTATAAATTCTATAAATAAACATACTTACAACAATAAGTCTGAGTGAGGTTCATGGCCTAGGTTTTTCTAAGATTATGGGGACAGAAAAGGCACCCCATTTTTGCTTTAGAAGCTTTGTAAAGTTTTCCCCTCTTGTCTAGTTGCATAGCATTGAATCTGGCTTATTGCAGGTTAATAAGCAAGTGGGCTGATGACAAGCTTGTATGATAGAATTTACTCTTTCAGAGTTCTGTAGCAGGATATCAATAAAGGCACCAGATTTTTTTTCTGATCTTGGACGCTAATCAAGGCCAGCCCTGATTAAACTTGGATGAGAGACCATCAACAAATACCAGACACTGTTGGCTATATTTCAGAGGAAGGAGCTTGCTGAACCACCTCTGAGTATTCTTTGCCTTATGGGATTGCCATAAGTCTGTATGTGGGAAGGCACATACACATACATAGCAGCATGCACGTGTATGTGTGTGTGTGTGTGTGTGTGTGTGTGTGTGTGTGTGTGTATATATATATATATATATATATAAAACTTTCTCCCTCACAAGGGTAACAAAAATGTTATATGTGAAGGAATACTATTTTTAGTATATTCTTCCAATGCATGCTCAATGATTTTTTTCCCCCTTGTGATGTAACCAGGGCTAAAATTTGTAGCTCCCATTCAGAGAATGAAAAAGCGACTGCAAGCAGGTTGCTACACCCATGGGTAAACCATGTGTAATATGAATTGCTTTCCAGGCAGGAAGAGAAATGTATTAACTTGTGGACCAGGTTGCTGAAAACATTTCCCTACTATTTCTCAATGCAAGTTGCACTTATTTAATTGTGACTTTAAAAACCCTGCTGTTCCTTCACAGAGCTCAAGGGGCTGTTTTTATTCTTCTAACCTGAACGTACAATGTAGTGTATGCTAGAAGGCGTTGTGTCTCTCTCCTCATCCCTCTTCATTGATGTTGCAATAATCATGTTAGGATCTCAACCTTAATTTCCCATGTCCAAGCTCTATGATGTCCTGGCGTCTCTTTTCTCAAGAACATTCTGCTTGTAATGGTTCAAGATGGAAGGATCAGTTTCTACTCATCTCCTTTTTTGGAGTCCTCCAGATACTTTTGCATCTACAGTAGAGTCTCACATCCAGCATTCTGGATTATCCAACGCAGTCTGCCTTTTAGTAGTCAGTGTTTTTGTAGTCAATGTTTTCAATACATTGTGATATTTTGGTGCTAAATTCGTAAATACAGTAATTACTACATAGCATTACTGCGTATTTAACTACTTTTTCTGTCAAATTTGTTGTAAAACATGATGTTTTGGTGCTTAATTTGTAAAACCATAACCTAATTTGATGTTTAATAGGCTTTTTCTTAATCCCTCCTTATTATCCAACATTTTTGCTTATCCAACGTTCTGTCGGCCCATTTATGTTGGATAAGTGAGACTCTACTGTACTTTCATGTTCTGTCTAAGGGAGATTGGGATTTGTAGTCCAACACACTAAGGTGATATTAGATTAAGTAAGGCTGGCCGAGTGAATCCCATTTTAATGTCTTATGTGCAGGTACATATATATGCATTTGCCATGTGGGAATTACCAGGACATTAAATTGCATGTTATTTTACTCACGTTGCATTATGAAGGTATTATTTACTGCAGCTTGCTTCTCAGTGCCTTTGAATTCAAAACTACAGGGATATTGCAACAACAATAGTAATAATAATATTAATTTATTAATTTGTTTATTTCAATTATTTATACCCCGCCCTTCTCACCTGAGAGGACTCAGGGCAGCTTACAAGTGGCAAATGATGCCGTTACACCGTTACACAGTAAACTAAAATGTTAAAGCAGTCATAAAATACAATATACAAAGTTTAAAACAATGCAAAGTGCTTATGCCATTCATCCACCAGACCTTATACAAGAGCCTTAATTCAGACTGCGTCGAAGCCAACACATACTTATTTTTCAAACGCCTGCGTACATAGCCAGGTCTTCACTCTGCTGTTCTCTTTATGCAAGCGTCAACCTGTGTATATCATAAGAATCGCTATTTCTCTTTGAGGAATTTGCCCCTTCCATGCTGCAAGTGTGGGCAGAAATCCCTGCATGCAAATTATGAATTCAGCCCTGTGCTTTTTCATCGCATGGACTTCGTTGTGCTGCTTCTGATCTTCCCATGGGCAATTGGTCATTGGTTGCTGTGTGAGCAGAACGCTGGACTTAGATAAGCCTTTGGTCTGATCCAGCAGATCTCTTACGTTACTTCCCTCGGGGAATCTTCTGCCACGTTCCTGTCCATTTGCAGATTAGAAAGTTATCCCATGTTGTCTCAGCTGAAAAAGCACCCAGTGAGGCTGAGAAAGAAACAATGAGGCAGGCAGGAGTATGGGAGGATGGGCTATATTTTTTCCTTGAAGAGAAATTTGTAATGAGGTTTTTTTCTCTATGTTCCATCTAGATGTCTGGTTTGGCCAGGAAGGTTTATTCCTTTGGCAATCAGGAATATGTAAAAGCCATCAACTCCCTTTTCAACCTATGCTAGCTGAAGCTTTCTTCATTTACTGGTTCTGCGCTAAGGCAAATACAGTAGAGTTTCGCTTATCCAGCGTTTGCATATCCAATGTTCTGTATTATCCAACGCAGTCTACCTCCCGCCTGGATCCACAGCTGTTTTTCTAGGCAGCAACACGCAGTGGGCCAACACACCCAACAACAACACAAGTGCAGCCACACTCCCAAACAAGTGGCAGACTTGTTGCAAAACAGTTTGTTTTGGTACTTAATTTGTAAATTCATACAGCTGAGTCTTGCTTATCCAACCTTCGCTCATCCAACGTTTGTATTATTCAGCACAGTCTGCCTTTTAGTAGTAAATGTTTTGTAGTCCATGTTTTCAATACATTGCGATGTTTTGGTGCTAAATTTGTAAATACAGTAATTACTACATAACGTTAGCGTATATTGAACTCTTTTCCTATTTGTTGTAAAACATGATGTTTTGGTGCTTAATTTGTAAAATCATAACGTAATTTGACGTTTAATAGTCTTTTTCTTAGTCCCTCCTTATTATCCAACATTTTTGCTTATCCAACGTTTTGCTGGCCTGTTTATGTTGGATAAGGAAGACTCTATCAATATGAAAGTAGGGTTTTTTTTTAAGGTGGAGCATTTGTTTCCAGCTATGAGATTTCCCATTGCTCTGGAAATTTGCTTGATGCCGTCATTGCTCTTATTTAAGGACCAGGCAACTCTCTTTTAATAATCCAAGTATTTAGGCATTCCTTCGTAGCCTAACCTACTACACAGAGTTGTCGAGAGGGTAAACTGTTGATTGGTTGCTTTGAGCGGAGAAAAGGCGTGATATAATTGTAATAAATAAATCATGTCCAATTGTTTTGAAGTGTTGCCTGCTGCTTTTGCTTTGGTTGATGTGCTTTAGTTATTTTGCTTATTTTATGTGTCGTGAAGCATGATGTATACATGTTTTCAACAAACAAACAGAAGGAGGTCACCGGTCTGAGCTGCAAACATCTAATAGTATCTGAGGCCTAGTTCTCACTGAAGCGGAAAATCTACATCGGGGTTGTTCTGCTTTAGTCTGCAATTGTACAGGTCCCTACATGATGGAATGCTCTCTTGGAGGCGAGTGGAGAGTTCCCGCTACACAGGAGAGGGATTTTTCAGGGAGATGCTTGGCTTAAGCCACTCTCTAGGGCTGGCTCTGTGATTTAAGGCAGTTCTGGGGTGTGGGCACTGGCCTCCACCCAGACCACCTTCTCTTATTTTGCACTGACTTGAATTATATGTGCCACGCTGTCTGTCTGTATCCAGTAACTTAACCTCCTTTCCTTAGTGGCAATGGTGGACAGTGTCCTGTTGCTCTTGTTAAAGATAGGTCCGGCTACTTCTTTGATTTGATTCTATTATCCTTTTGCTTAGACCAGGGGTCCCCAAACTAAGGCCCGGGGGCCGGATGCGGCCCATCAAAGCCATTTATCCGGCCCCCACGGCACAAGGGCAGAAGGGGGTTGGGCTAAATGACCCAAGGGGTCTCTTCTTCTCTTAAAACCCATTATTATTATTATTATTTGAAACACAAGATGAGTCCACAGCAGACACTCTGCTGGCTGTTGTATTGGATCATACGTCGGACACTTCCCAAGTGTCTAGGACTGTGTGATGTATCGGCGAATAATGATTGCAGATCCCAGTAAGGTGGCCTTCTGCAGCTGGCAGATGGTAATTTTGTCAGCGCTGATTGTGTTTAAGTGTAGGCCAAGGTCTTTAGGCACTGCACCCAGTGTGCCGATCACCACTGGGACCACCTTGACTGGCTTGTGCCAGAGTCTTTGTAATTCAATCTTTAAATCCTCATATCGTGTCAGCTTTTCCAGTTGTTTCTCCTCAATCCTTTTGTCACCTGGGATTGCAACATCGACAGTCCATACTTTGTTTTTTAACATGGTCAGGAGTATTGTGTTCCAAAACCCTGTATTATTATTATTATTATTATTATTATTATTATTATTATTATTATTAACATTGAGGCTGGGTGGCCATCTGTCAGGAGTGCTGTGCTTGTGCTTTTGGTGCACAAAGGCAGAAGGGGATTGGACTCAATGGCCCAAAGGGTCTCTGCCAACCCTCTTTTTTATTATTATTGTTGTTATTATTATTAATTATTATTGTTCGGTGGCCAACTATAGTCCTGCCCTCCAATGGTCCGAAGGATCGTGAACTGGCCCTCTGTTTAAAAAGTTTGGGGACCCCTGGCTTAGACAGCATAATATGCTGTGCTTCTCCATCTCCCTGGGTGGATCTACATTGACCGCTGATCCCAGAGCCAGTCTGGAGTGGCGAATGCTGGATTGGCCCCAGGATGTTTAGACTGCTACATCTCCCCCGCCACTATATTGGCTGAAGGGCGTTTTTACGGTCCATTGGTACTGAGCCTGGTTTGGCGCCATTGTATGGGCACTTTTACCATCTCCCATTTTGTTCATTGTGGTGGTCATGAGGTGCGACATTATTCCTGTCGATTGTTCATTGCCTGAAGTGATGTTGGCCCAGGCGCCGGCGAGATGAGGAAGGGGAATGGGGAGAGCTCCGGCTAACTAACATCACTCCAGGCAACAACTGACCAACATTAGTAGCAAGGAGAATGGGACAGAGACAGGGAGTGCCGTCCCATGTCCCCAGGCCACCCGAGCCTGGGAAATAGAGAATGGTTGCGTAAACGTTGCTTCTGGTTCCACCTTGGAATCAGTCCAACTGTTTGTATGAGCCCAAAGTTACAGTTTGCTCTGGATTCTTGGAGAATTTGGAGCAACCTACGACTTTGGTTAATACAAAAATTGTGTTACGAACTGTTATTCAAGATTGCCATAATCCACCTTAAGAGAACTGATGTCACAACATTTCAAGAACACATTAAGGTGGCCTTGGACCAAGTTAACACGAATAAGCTGATTTTCCTGTCCTTCGGGATACGTGGTCAATGTAGATGTGCCCCCTGTCATGTTAAATTGTCTGTATGAAGCATTCATGTGTATGTGCGTGAGTGGGGATACTGGGTCAGACTTTTGTGGGGACTGGTTTAGATAGAAGTCCACTTGGCTTCAAAGACTGAGACCTGTGTAGATTCAAACGTTGTGGTATCACTTCTCTCAAGTGAATAACACTTTGTAACATTATTTTTGTCTCTGGGTTATAAATGTCATTTCCTTATTGGATCTATCATAGAAACATGGAAAAAATTTATTAAACTGCAAAATCTTTGTTTTTGCGGGGCATCCTGCAGCCCACTTTCCTATAACTTTTCAATGAATATCTGATATACAGTGTTCCCTTGCTACTTAGTGGTTCGCTTTTCGCGACCTCACTGTTTCGTGAGTTTTCAATAAATATTAATGTACACCATTTATCACGGTATTTTCACTGTTTTGCGGGTATTTGTGGCATGCAAAGGGTTTTGGAAGGGGGGAAGGGGGAAATAGAGGCGGGGGCAGGGGGCAGGTAGAGATGGGTTAGAAATTTTAAAAAAGGGCTATTTAGCTTCCATTCTTCTTCTCTGCCGGTGTACTGTATATTGTAGCTGCTAAAATAAAGTACAAATATTAAAATAATGTATAGTAAAAAAGGTAAAGGTTTCCCCTGACGTTAAGTCCAGTCGTGTCCGACTCTGGAGTTGGTGCTCATCTCCATTTCTAAGCCGAAGAGCCGGCGTTGTCCGTAGACACCTCCAAGGTCATGTGGCTGGCATGACTGCATGGAACGCTGTTACCTTCCTGCTGGAGCGGTACCTATTGATCTACTCACATTTGCATGTTTTCGAACTGCTAGGTTGGCAGAAGCTGGAGCTAACAGCGGGCGCTCACTCCGCTCTATGGATTTGAACCTGGGACCTTTCGGTCTGCAAGTTCAGCAGCTCAGCGCTTTAACACACTGAGCCACCGGAGGCTCCAAAAAATAATGTATAAATATTAAAATAAATATAGTGTCCCTACGTCGCAGATTTTCAGTTATTGCAGGTGGTTTTGGAACGTAACCCCAGCAATAAGTGAGGGCGCACTGTAGTCTTAACCAATTCAACATTGTTTGTGGGAGCCACAAAAATGAAGTATAACAACTACTTTCAAAGTAAGCACTGCACAACTGCACAACAGGAAATAACACTTTTGAACCAGGAACAGAAAATTTTCCAAATTTTGTTTCATAGTGTAATAAGACTCTTATCCAAAATGTTATTTATATATTTTCTGGAACTCTTTATTTCTCCATGTGCGAGGAACTGCCCGTTCCACAAGCAGTGAACCTCTGAGCCAGCAGATTATGTGGTTTCTTAGTACTTAGGTTACTATGGCTGCCAATTTGAGTCCTGTGTGCTGTTGGGTCACATGTTATATTACTTAAGTAGGACTCTCTGTGAGTGTGACAGATGCAGCCATTGCAAACAACCCCAGGGTAACAAAGACCAAGTTTAAGGTGCAACCCAATTGGTTTTTTATAATAGCAAGCCAAGCTGTGGTTTACTGAATTCTGGCATCTTCTTCTTGTGTCCAAAACCATCCCTGTAAATGATCCATGGTTTGTTTGCCAGTCAAACTGTGATCCATACCCATATTTTGCTATTGCCTTACCAACACAAGCTTGTTCAATCCTTGGTTTTCATGATATTTTAAAAATAAATTCTGGTTTCTCCTTTGTTTCAGGGTAGATAGCTTATTTTCCCTGAAACAGGAACAGATTGAAAGAATGCAAGAGAAAAATAAATTAGAAAGAGGATAAATAAACTGTGGCTCATTTGGTAGTCTGTGAGACAGTTCATGGCTACAGAAACATGCAGTGACTAACATAAGCCAGGGCTTAGCATGATGTGTGAACACGGCCACTGCGATGTCTGCCGTGACCACATTTAGGGCAAGCTGCCACATTCAGTTTTGATGAAGATCTAATGTATAACACAGGTCCAAGAACCTGAATGTCCACAGAGATCTGATTTTCAATTCAAGGAATTGTCATCATATTTTAACTGCAAAACTCATTAGTTGTAAAAAAAAATGCACATGCAGCATTTTCCCGATATGTCCTATTGTCTTAAAAACATTAATAGGGTACATGATGCCTATGGATTTTGCAGATTCTATATTGCGTAAGTGCAGCATTTGGATCCTCTGTAATTTTTTTTTGTTTCTGAAGGGTACAAATGTGATATATTTCACATTTTATTGCCAGTATCTTCTAAATATAATTTAACTTTTCCAGATCTATTCGAGAATTTACTGCTGAAGGTTTTTTTTTGCATTTTGCAAAGTTATTTTGTAACCTTTAGTTTCATTTCGTTTGCGGCATTTAGTTTGAGCCCCCAGTTGGCACAGGGTGAGCTCCCACTGTTAGCCCCAGCTTCTGCCAACCTAGCAGTTTGAAAGCATGCAAATGTGAATAGATCAATAGGTACTGCTCCGGCAGGAAGGTGACGACGCTCCATGCAGTCATGCCAGCCACATGATCTTGGAGGTGTCTACGGATAACGCCAAATCTTCAGCTTAGAAATGGAGGTGAACACCAACCCCACAGAGTCGGACACAACTAAATGTCAGAGGAATACTTTTCGTGGCAATGCTATGAGCCACTAATGCTGTTTCCATTTTACAGACGTAGTGACTAAGAGCCAAGCAAAGGAATGAGTTGATCAAGACTGGATGCTCAGGAGAAGTGACCTTCCAGATCCAATGAACCATATAAGGATTTAATGGTGCAAATGCCTGAGGAAGGCTGATCTCAATCCACCTTGAGTGCTTTGATGAAATGCTGCTACTGGCCATCATTACGTTGTCCTTTTGTCTGCCTTGGTTTGGTGTCTGCGATGGATGAGGTACTCCCTCTTCTCCTAAACATCTTGCTTCACCAAACTGCCTGTAAATCAGCTGAACTGGTCCTTCTTTTGCTTGACTTATTGCCAGGCTGTTTGTGTTATTACCAAGAATTCTATTGATGGCCAGTGTTCATAATCTAATTTTTTTTCTACTTCCAGTTCCACACTAATACACCATTACTAATCCTATACATTTTATATATACAGTACAACCCTATTGCAGACTTTGCATGAATATCTGAAAACATATATAAGGAAACTCTATGTGTTTTGAATGGGATGAATAATGAAGATGCCAATAAGAGGGTGTAGCTTTTAAAGGAGGTCTTACATGAATAAATGAAACTGTGGATAAGTAAAACTACATATATCATATCTGGAGCTCATTCTGTATCTACTTGGAAGTTTTTGAGTTTTTATCCATAAATTGGAGGAAACAGAGTATAATCCATGGAAGCCCATGCTATAACTGTTAGTCCTTAAGGTGACTTAGGACTCAGTAATCTTTTGCTGAGAGAGATCAACAGGATGACTCCTTTCAGAATTCTTCTTCTTCAGTTAGGTCAATGTTTTTGCTTTTTGGTTTCTTGCACATGGAGAGGCTTCTGCTACTTCTGCCCTTCTGGATCTGCCTTTGTGTTTCTGAAATGGAGCGGAAGATCTGCATTGTTCCCAATAGTTGTGCTTCGTAAGTTGGCATGGCTTTGGTGTGGTTCTTCTCGGCATCTGGCCGCATCCATCAGTGCGAAGAAAAGTGGTCTGCCTTCTTAACAATCATTGTTTAGTGTGCATATTTCAAAATTAACAGAACCACAAAGTCATTTTGATACTGTTGCTTCTAAGTCGAAGAATACATTGGTGGTAGACAGGAAGGATGGGAGCTTTAGGTCCACAGAAAGCCCAAATGTGGCTCGTAGAAGATCAGAATCAGTCTTCCTCCTCGCCTCCAAAGGCAAGTGGAGCAGGAACACCTGTTTTATCGCCAACCTCAGACAGTTCGATGGCAGCATTAGAGAAGTGCATTGTCCAAGCCATTGCAGAGACCCATAAGTAAAGGTAAAGGTTTTCCCTTGACATGAAGTCCAGTCATGTCCCACTCTGGGGGTTGGTGCTCATCTCCATTTCTAAGCCGAAGAGCCACGGTTGTCCATAGACACCTCCTAGGTCATGTGGCCAGCATGACTGCATGGAGTACTGTTATCTTCCCGTCTGAGCGGTACTTATTGATCTATTCACATTTGCATGTTTTTGAACTGCTAGGTTTGGAGAAGCTGGGGCTAACAGCGGGAGCTCACCCTGTTCCCCAGATTCAAACCACCGACCTTTCGGTCAGCAAGTTCAGCAGCTTAGTGGTTTACCCGCTGCGCCACCGAGGACTCGCAGGGACCCATATTGACTTGAAATTCTCTTCTTCTTTTTTTTTTAAGCTCTGTTGTCTTTCTCTCATTTTGTAAGCCACTTCTACTCAAAGTGGTGGTCCTTGTACAGGTCCCGGGCCAGTAGCCATCCACTGCCAATCTCTGGAGAATTTCCAGGAAGGAAAAATAAAGTTGTGGCCAATGGGTACATAATTTCTCTAGTACTTCTTCCTGGCACTTTGGGGAAAAATTGTTGATCCTACAATTTTTAGCTTGAGGAGCACTATTATAAGCCATTCCAGTCTGCTGCAGCTCCCATAGAATGAATCTTTAAGATTTTGGTGCTTTGAATCAGTGGTAACCTGCCTCTTGAATTTGGAAGTACTGCTCATCCTCTCCTTTTCTTCCCATCGTCTCCCAGGTCTAGGCTTTGAAACAATGAATTCTTCTAGCCTTCACTTTCCTCTTGTACATCATGCAATGAAGAAATTACATTTTTTTCTAGAATTCTTTGCAGAACTGGGGGCTTTTGAAGGTTTACGAACAACATTAGCCATATAAGTACTGAAAGAAATCACATCACTTCCTCTTTTTTTGTAAAACAAAAACACTCTTAACCATTAGTGTTGCTAATGTGCTTGCATGCATAAGTAAATGCAGTTTGATGGAATTGTTATGTGTCCTTGTCAATGTAGAGTGAAAGATTAGCAATGGTGCTGTTGCAGATAGAAGACAATGAGAGAAATGATTCACTCTCTCCACATACAAGTAAGTTTTCACTTAGTTCAGTTACTGATGTTTTTGATACCCTTTTCAGTGTTCCAATTTTATGTGGCTCAGTTGAGAACAAGACTAATGATCTAGATGTCGTGGTTTTTGTGGCGTATCCTGCAATCATGAGAGAGAGAGAATTGGCGGAGAAGGTTTTGTTATTTCTGTCTTGTTACAATCTGACAGTTGGAAACTCCTGCTTTAAAGGAGACGTGGTTTTTATTTATTTTATCAGTTATTCTTTGTACGTTGGACTATGGCTCTGGAGACCAGGGTTTGAATCCTCACTCAGCCATGGAGACTCCCCGGGTGACTTTGGGCAAGTCACTTTCTTTCAGTCTCAGAGAAGGCAAAAGCCCTCTTGCAAAAATAATAAAATGACAATTTTGCCTTAAGGCCACCATAAATTGGAATTGACTTGGAGGCACACAACAACAACAAATTTGTTAATTGCATTCTTATCCCACCTAATTTCCTCTAGCTATCTGACTCTTTCCCTACTTTATCCATACAACAACCTTGTTGGGGGAGAGAGAAAATCGGGGAACGTGTTACTGCCCAAGATCATCTAGTGCAGAGCTTTCCAAACTATGTGTCACAGCAGGGTATAGGTGTGTCGCTCAAATACAGTAATTCAGTTTTACCAGTAACAAGAAATTAATAAATCTTGGAAATGTATGTAATTATCTTATGAATCAGATATTTTAAAAAATATAAATGAAAGTTTTTTATGAGATATGTTGTGTTCCCATACATTCCATTATTACAATTTATGTATGTGTCCATATATCTTATAAGGGGTTGGTTTGACCTTCAGTTTGCTGGTAAAACTGTGTTGTGAAATGATGGATGTCTAAAAAGTCAGTCACCAAC
This sequence comes from Anolis carolinensis, assembly GCF_035594765.1. NCBI lineage: Eukaryota > Metazoa > Chordata > Lepidosauria > Squamata > Anolidae > Anolis > Anolis carolinensis. The sequence goes on along the minus strand of NC_085846.1, from coordinate 32,564,056 downwards.
ATGAAATGTTTAGAAAGCTCTGATCTAGTGAATTTCTCATCTGAGAAGGGACTAGGCTCTCCAAAATCCTTGGGCAACCATCTGATCACTTCTCTACACTGGCTGTATAGAAGATAGCCGGGCAGTGGGCTTTTTTTTCCCATGTCAGGAGTGACTTGAAAAACTGCAAGTTGCTTCTGGTGTGAGAAAATTGGCCATCTGCAAGTACATTGCCCTGGGGATGCCCAGATGTTTTTTGATGTTTTACCATCCTTGTGGAAGGCTTCTCTCATGTCCCCGCATGGGAAGCTGGAGCTGACAGAGCGAGCTCATCCACACTCTCGAACCAGCAACTTTTGGGTCAGCAACCCAACCTTCAAGTCAGCAGTCCTGCTGGCACAAGGGTTTAATCCATTGCGTCACCAAGGTCTCCTGGATAGTGGGCTATGAATTGGGGTTGCCTGTTATACAAGGCAGTGGGAACTTGAAAGATGGAATTGCAGAGAGTTTTGAAAGAGTTTAGTTTTTTTGTCAGCATCTGTTTTGGGAGGCCTAGTTTTTCCTCCACCAGTTGGAGGGAGAATGCGTTGTTTCTCCGAGTCTCTGGGAACAGAGACATTTGAAAATGTCCTGTGTTTGCTGGCCTGAGCCCCTCTCAGTCAAGAAAAAATGACTGGCATTGGGAACTGAGGCTGAAGGTCGGCTTCTGTGGCTTTTTGTACAGGAGGCCAGCTAAGAATAGCCGAGTCCTGACGTCATTGTCTCTTTAATGGGGGCCTTTCCCAACCCTTGGCTGGGTACCTGCCTCTGACTTCCAGGGCTGACGGACAGGGAGTGAGCTTAAAGGGCAGCTGTGTGACCAAGGGATCCCAATGGTGTCGGAAGCGTTGACTGTTGTTTCTCACAGCCTCCGTTCTAAGCCTTCCAAGGCTTTTCAGGAATTCCTTGGGTCACTCCCATCTTTTTTATGTATTGGTGCTTCAAAATACAGTAGGCTTTCCACTTTTATGGGAACTGGGGCAAAGGATCCCGCTGAAAGTATAAAAAATATAAATAAAAAGAACATTTTTAAAAATCTGAAAAAACATCTCTCTAGGTTCTCCTATGCAACTCTGTTGTCAGCATAAGCTGGAATTTGACCATAGAATTGCACTTGAAGTAAACAAATATTCTCAAGAAGATATTCTTTCTAGGTCAGTGGTTCTCAACCTGTAGATCCCCAGATGTTTTGGCCTACAACTCCCAGAAATCCCAGCCAGTTTACCAGCTGTTAGGATTTCTGGGAGTTGAAGACCAAAACATTTGGGGACCCACAGGTGGAAAACTATTGCTTTCTAAAACCCACAGTTAATACAGATATTTGACTTTTTGGTATCTCATCCGGTTTAATACTAAACTGCACAGTAACATTTCTACACTGATTTAACAGATATCTGCTTGCGTCATGCTGGTTGGGACCAAGTAGTGTATTTTTGTTTTTATTATTTTCAGTATACCACTGTGAGTGAGGGGAAGAGGGGTGTGTGGAAAGCCACAGGACTGGTTCTGGCGTAGCGGCTTGGGCATTGTGACTATACAAAGTCCCTGTGATTGGAATGGTGGGGATCATGTGGCTCTCCAGATGTTGGAGCAGAAGAACACATGATGTGCTTGTTCCTCCTCATGTCTCCTGTGGGCATTTTAGACTTCCTCAATGCTCAGGAGCATTGAGATAGTGTCCTGTTATATTTCATCCAGGATGACCAATATCATGGTTATTATATTATGTCAACGGTCTCCCTGGTTAAATTGGTGACACTGATTCATAGAAGCTAGGCCCTTTAAAAGTTCAGTTTCTGGTATTTTTATCAACTGGCATTCTGGTATTTACCAAATACCAATGTATGGAAATCTCTCATTTGTGGTGCTGGCGGCTATAGACACTATGGTGGTCCAAATAGATTGGCACTGATTGGAGCAGAATGCAGAGCAAGATCTTTATGTAGATGCTATCCACTGAAACCGCTGCGTCAACTGGGCCTTTGAACGAAAAATGAAATGAAATACAATGAAAGAGAAAAAGTGTAAGACACTGTGTATGTGTGTTTGAATATGAGGGCTATGTGGCTCAGTTCTTTAAATAGCTTGCTTCAGATCCAAAGTGGGCAAGTATAGGCCCTTCGGCTATTTTTTTTTGAACAGCTGCTCCCATAATCCACCATGTGGGCTAGGGCTGATGGGCCACATCCAGCCTTCCTTTCGGTTCTTCACGGGGTGTGGAAAAGTTTTGTTTATGGATGGGATTTCACAAAATCCCTTGGTTGGTATGGCTAGCAGCTGTGCTAGTGGTGGAATTCTGGAAACTGTGGTCCAAAAATTCAAAACTAAAAGGAATATTCCCAACCTCTATCCTTGAGCAATTTCACAACCTCTGAGGATGCCTGCCATAGATGTGGGCGAAGCGTCAGGAGAGAATACTTCTGGAACATGGCCATACAGCCCGGAAAACACACAACAATCCTGTGATTCTGGCCATGAAAGCCTTCGACAACACAATTTCTTCTGTTGTCCAAGTGTGACAGGTTGAGTAATCTGTGACCCTAGGAACCCATGAAGCTCTTGGCTTAATTTCATGTGGCCTTCTGCTTAATTTTAGAAGTGTTCGGGAAGCAGTCAGATTAAATCTTTGGTAAATACTCTAAAGGCACCAGATCCTGTCTGATCTTGGAAGCTAAGCAAGGTCAGCTCTTGTTAGTACTCGGATAGGAGGCTTCCAATGAATATAGGTCATATTTTCAAAGAAGGAACTGTCACAACCAACTGTGAGTGCTCCTTGCCTAAGAAAAGCCTACAAAATTCACAGGGCCAGCATACATCAACATGCGACTTGAAGGCACATATACACTTCCGTAAGATAGAAGAGGGGGTCTACTTCCATCTCGGCCAATGCTGGCATACAAAAGGTGGGCTCTGTCAGAAGAATAGTTCCTCGGTTTTGAGGAGGATGTGGATTGTTACCACTTCTCAAAGTATAGCCTGCTTGATTCTAGAAACAGCTCACTTCCTTTCAAGTACATAAAATAGAAGGGAACTCTGGGAAACCCCCTGATATTGTCATTGGGTGAAAACGCAAGGGATTGTCCCCCTTCATTCGGAGTGTGAGACCAGTGCGGAAGCAAGACGCATGCCCTTGAATAATCCCAGTTAAAGTACCGTGCACTGTTTGACGTGTTCGTTTTTTTCTTGTTCAAACAAAGAATGAAAACAGAGGAGAGGTGAAGTCTTGAAAGCATTACTGACAATAACAATTGGTTGGTGTGTGTGAACTATGTGTCGCATTTTACTGAAAGACAAAGAAATCCCTGAGTTTCCTTTCCCCTCAATCAGTTATCGTGAATTGTTATGCAAGTTCTTCCTTAGTTTTTGCCTGCAGTTTAAACTTCATTTCAAAATGCAACTTACATTTTAAAGAAGAAAATCTTCAGTGAACAACAACAAAAACAAAAATCTCTTGACTTTGGAAAGAGTCATTTTGCTTGAGATGATTCTCTTAGAACTTCTCTCTTCTGCCTTCACGCTTGTGCATTTTCTTTTTGAAGAGGCGGGAATGGAAAGAGAAAATGCTGGATGGCGAGGAGTTGTTTTCTTCTTTTGCAAGGATTCTTTTCTGGTCTTGTATCCTCCCCTTCAGAGTTTGTGCAGACTTCCCTCCAGCATTCTCAGCATTTCAGCTCTCCTCCTTGTTCCTTGGCAGAGGCATCTCGTCTGGAGATTAATACACCAAGTGTAATATACTTCCCACCCTGTGGTTCCCCTGGGAGTTTTACAGCTAGGTCCGATGCAGAATTGGTGTCTCTCCAGAATCCATTGGAAATGGTCTGTAGAGGACAGTTTTCTCTCTTTCAAAATCCATTGGTAGCCTTCTTTTAGAAGCAATTATGAGAACTGGTAAGAGAATGACACAAATTTCCTTTGTAAAGAAAGAAATCAAATACATGCACAGAATTAGAGGAATGACCAGATTTAATCTTGAACTCCCATTCATACTTGTGTGTAATTTGACCTCATATATAAATTGAGGGCAGGTTTGGCGGCCAAAATTAATAGATTTTTTTATATGACCCATGGATAAGTTAAAGGTCATGACATGGAAAGGGAAAAGTGCTAGTGCCACCCCAGGGGGTCGTCTGCCCTTGCCCGCTGTTGTTTCTCTACCTACAGATTCAAATAAAAGCCTTTCTCGCCACTCTGAGCAGAGAAGAGGATGGTTCCTTTTTATATATGAATGTGAAGGTAGGGTAATAATTCTGACCAAAAAAACCCTTTGAGGGAGGCGCCAAAAAAGCCACCACCATCAATGTCACTTTGCTGCCCAGGCATTCAGAAGAGGCTCTCTAGAAAGAGAGAGTAGAGGAGATTGGTGCTTCTCTTAAAGGCTCTCCTGGGATGGATTATGATATCGCCTTTTGCCATTTAATTCAGAGCTTTCCTTTTTTTAATGAGAGTTTAGGTATAGTAACTACATTGTCCCATGGATACGTTGGTTTAGGATTTTTGGGTCCATTTTTAAACCAAAATTTCTAGACTTATGCATGAGTATATACAGTAATAAGAATGCCTTTAAGGAAGCTATCACCAAGTAGGCACTCTCCAGATGTTTGAAACTACAACTCTCAGCAACTACAGAAAGTTGTTGATTTCACATAGTAGTGCTGGATTATGGGGATTGCCATGATATGGGGCATCAGATTCTTATTTAATACATGTAGAGCAGTGGTTCCCACTTTCTTTGACCAGGGACCACTTTGACAAGGGACCACTCTCCACCGTTAATACCAAAAGGGTTACGAATCAGTTTTTGGTCAACTTTAGATTCGGTTTGATTATTTGGGGTGCTGATTCAGAAATTGCATTGAATAGACCACATCATCTCTAGTTTCTGATACAGAACATATGCAGTATCCAGTAGTCACCATCTGCTCACCCACAGAAAACCGCATTTAATCATCTAGAGCTGATGTGGTCTATCCAATGCAATTTTCTGAATCAGCACCCCAAATAACCCAGGAACAGGCCTAAAAACAAAGGCACCAAGGCGCCCCTGCTTCCAGGCACAACATGGTATGGCTCTGCTCTAGGGGAGGGAGGAGGAGAAGCAGCAGTCAGGAGGCTTGTTGCCACACTTTTCGTGGGTAGTCAGCCTCTCCCCTCCTGATGTCCCCGTTGGCTTGGCACTATAAGAGAGTTTTGCAAGACCAGTCGATTTTGTTGCAATGGTGTAGTAACGGTGAGGCCGCAGACTATATTTTAGGACCACAGGTTGGGAACCACTAATCTAGAGAGTGCAGTATTGCAGAATGTCCACACAATAGTTCAGACCACAATCTGTTTGGTCCACTATTGACAAGCCCCAGATTTTCATATGTATGAAGGAATAATTTAAAAATGATCTCCTAAATGGGCAAGCTTATGTAAATGTGTGTGATTTTTTTAAATAATTGTTTACCCTTTAGGATTTAAAAAAATATATGCAAAAACACGTGCTTTGCAGGAAGCATTTTTTGAGTGTGGACACTCTGGAAATGTGAAAATACTCATTGGGGGTGACTCTTTATGGTTGATGATGAGGAAATTTGCAGACATTCTCTACATCCGTCAACAGCAGATGTTCAAAAGCAGGGTCTACATGTGATGTACCACCAAGCCATGTGATGATTGCAAATTCCGAGAGTTCACAGAATGATGTTACATGGCAGTTTTTCAGTTCTGTTCTTTCTGTTCCAGAACTCCATTAGCTTTGGGTGATCCAGAGTAACAGAATTATGGAAAATTTCAAAGTGTTCCTCTAAATTGTTCACTTAAATTAATAGTCGTCAGTGACTGAATGATGGGCTGCCGCAACAGCATCATTGTGTGTTTTTTTTCACCCTCGGTGTGTTAGGTGCTGAGCTAAAAAGGAAGTGACTGCTGCCTAGCCAGCCAGCTTTTGCTGTTTTTCGTTCTGGTTAATGTCATCCTCATGCTGTGGCCTGGATAGTTAGCATAGGTTCCCTAACTGTACTATGTAAACACAGAATGCAGCTTCCTTCCTTCCTTCCTTCCTTCCTTCCTTCCTTCCTTCCTTCCTTCCTTCCTTCCTTGTTGTTAGTCTTTATGGTTATATGGAATTAGTTGAGAGACAGGTGTGATGACATCTCAGAAGTCACATTTATTGCGCTTGATGAGACAGAAGGTCTGCTGGCTTGTTTCTCAATCTATCTGATAAGTGCCCCATCCAAATCAGTAAAGTGGTGCCATTTGGGAGTATTCTTGTGGAAGGTCACAAGAACCTCCTGCAGTGGCTAAGAGTAATAGTAAATAATAATAAAGCTTTATTTATATCCCATCCCTTCTCCCCTTGGGAACTTGGTAGCAGTTGTGGCTGATGTGCACATGTTGCTTTCTTATCTAAGCAGGGCAGACCTTAGTTTTTTTTGTGTGTGGATGCATTGGTGATATCCAAGCAGGACTATTGTGAGGTGCTCTTTCTAACTGTATTAGTCTCTGGTGCAGTATTAACAAGAGATTTGAGAGATTGCCATGTTTACATATGTGAAAGGCTGTCATAAGGAAGAGAGCAGGCTTGTTTTTTGCTACCCTGGAGACTAGGACTCAGAGCAATGGGTTCAAATTACAGGAAAGGATATTCTACATGAACATTAGGAATAATAGTAATAATAATAATAATAATAATAATCATCATCATCATCATCTTTATTTTTACCCCGCCACCATCTCCCCAACGGGGACTCGGGGCGGCTTACATGGGGCCATGCCCAGAACAATACAATATCACAGAATATAAATAAAGCAACAAATCATAACACATTAAACCAGGGGTCCTCAAACTTTTTAAGCCGAGGGCCGGTCCACAATCCTTCTGACTGTTGAGGGGCCAGATTATCATTTGAAAAAAAATACAAATAAATTCCGATGCACACTGCATATGTCTTATTTGTAGTGCAAAAGCAACAACAACAACAATGAAAGAACAATACAATATTTAAAAATAAAAACAATTTTAACCAACATACATTTATCAGGATTTCAATGGGAAGTGTGGTCCTGCTTCTGGCCAATGAGATAGTCAAGTTAATTAGGGTTGTTGTTGTTGTTGTTGTGTGCCTTCAAGTCATTTCAGACTTTGGGCGAGCCGAAGTCTAAAATTTATTTATTTATTTATTTATTTATTTATTATTTACTGCATTTGTTTACTACATTTGTATCACATCCTTCTCACCCCAAAGGGGACTCAGAGTGGCTTACAAATTATATGTACATACAATATATTATATTATTAGCATAGCACAATATTAGCATTATATATTACTATATTGAACTATACCACTATACTGTAATATTATTAGTAATATTATATGTAATATAGAATATATAATTAATATTATTATATGGTATTATTATTAGTGTTATATTGTATTACATTATAATATTATTATCAATATTATATGTATATACAATATATTATATTATAAAACTGAGGGCGGGGGCCAGGTAAATGACCTCGGAGGGCCGCATCCGGCCCCCGGGCCTTAGTTTGGGGACCCCTGCATTAAACAATACAATAAAAGATAATATACACTACATTAAGCAAAATCAAAAGAACAATAAAACCAAAGGCGGGCCACATGAACACTAGGTTAAAAACTAGGAATAGGAATAAACCACAGAAAACAGGGTCATAAAGTAGTGGAACTTCCTGACTGTGAGAGATGTTCATCGGTGGAACTCTATGCCTTGGAGTGTGGTGGAAGCTCCTTCCTTGGAGGCTTTTAAACAGAGACTGGATGGCCATCTATCGGGGGTGCCTTCATTGTGCTTTTCTTGCATGGCAGGGGGTTGCACTAGATGGCTCATGTGGTGTCTTGCAACTCTGTGATTGAAAAAGACAGTGTCGCTTCCATCTTGCTATGACTGCTGCCCAGTAGCTGTTTGGCACATTAGGTCTGGCTCCTCAGAAAAAGCCTTTCTGGCACAAGAGACCACCGTACCAGCAGCACTTCTACCATTAGCATAGCCTCTTGCCTCTCAGGAGCATGCAGTCCCAGCCCCATGGAAAGTTCAATTGCTAGGAATATCTTAGAACAGGCTACGAACATCGGTAAAACAGAAAATAATTGTTTGGTCACCTGTAGTTCTCTGTTGCATCAAGTAGGCGGAGAGGACTCATTCTAATAAAAAGAGCTACAGAAAAAAAATCAAGGAATCACAGTATTTATTTATTTATTTATTTATTGTGTCAGAAGTGAATTGAAAATACAGTTATAATGCATAAAAAACCACAAAGTTAAAAACTTGACATTGTACTAAATTTCCTTTGAATCACAGTGATCAGACACTTTATATTGCTTTATATAAAAGTCTCAATGTTATAGTTGTTGGAAGCAGTTATATGAACACTTTGTCTTAAGCACTTAATTCAACATTCTAGAAGAAAATATTCTGCAACCCAATTTCCCCCTTTTTGATTTTCTTTTTGCAATAATTATTAACCCCCCTCCACCCTGATTTTCTTCCATGTCTTCACATCTTGGTTTTGACCTGGAGGGAGCAGTAACCCGCTGCTCTTTTTTTTTTTGCCATGAATTTTACATTCTGTTCCCCAATTTGCTATAGTGGCAGGAACCAAGCTTTCCTTCTTTTTTATACTAAAAAATGACATGTGATGAACATGTCTTTTCTCAGAACCTGATGGCCCTACTCAAGGTCTAATAGCCATGTTTAATTTTAAGTATTGGAGCCCCCAGATGGTGTATTGGACTAAGTGACTTGAAGGTTGGGTTGCTGACCTGAAAGCTGCCAGGTTCGAATCCCACCCGGGGAGAGCACGGATGAGCTTCCTCTATCAGCTCCAGCTCTATGCGGGGACATGAGAGAAGCCTCCTACAAGGATAGTAAAAATATCAAAACATCCGGGCGTCCCCTGGGCAACGTCATTGCAGACGGCCAATTCTCTCACTCCAGAAGCGACTCAAGTTGCTCCTGACACGGAAAAAAATAATTAAGTATTGAACATACAGTATATGAGATTATACAAAACATGGAAAGCACAGGTTGCATGTAGGGCATAGTTCAATTTCCTGGAATAAAAGGATGTTTTTGTGCTGATGTGGTTGGAAACGTATGTTTGATGAAGTAACTGAAGTCAGATGAATGATTGCCTAAGATTTCCAGTGACTGAATAGTGGAGCATCAGTACTCTGCATTGCATGTTGTCCTCATAGTGACTGATCCCATAGGACAAAGTGTAGAAAACTTGTGGTTTCTGCATTGGAAAGATTGTAGTCTCCTTTGGAGAGGTTCATATGTTGATAATGAGTAATATTGATGGGGATTGTGGCTTGAATAGTAGCAGAAGTAGGTTCTGGGCTCTTTTACGGTGACATAACCCTTCCTTATTAATGCAGGATTTATCTAGCTATCCCAACAGAGGTGCCATATATTGCAATCGTTCAGCGTTTTCTTATATTTCCTTAAAAAAACTTATGAGGAAAATATAAAGTTGAGGCAGGTTGCAAAGTCTGTACTATGGTCTCAGATTGATAAAACTAGACCTAGTGAGGGGATGCCAGTTTGCAACTCCTAAAAGCTCCAAACAGCACTGCTAATGGTGAAGAATGTTTGAAGTTTCAGCTGGGCAACCAGAGCTTGGAAGTTATATTTTGGAGTACAGCTCCCAGTGATTGCCTTGACCATAATATAAGGGGGATTTCTAAATGTTGCGGGTGGGTGGCGAGTAAATTTTCCAAACCTGATCAACAACATCAGGAAGGGCACAGTTGCTATCTTTGGCCCTAACTCTACCAACAAGACAAAATTGAGCCTCTCTAGGGACTGCACATCTGGAGGTTTGGCTGGTGTGTAGGCTGTTGCAGGGTAAGAAGTCAACCTCTGGTGTTGTAACTGATGAGCGTAGAGGCGTTGGGAACATTTACAAATGCTTTGGCACTTAAAAAATTAAAATACGCATTTTCTGAAATCATTAAAAACCCACCAAACAATGTTTACTTTTATTTATTTAGCGTTCTCTGGTTAACATTGAATTCCGATTGCTATCTAAGTACAGTGTGATCTCTTATCCATGGTTTCACTTCCCCAGGCTTCAAAGAAATATTCCCCTGGAGGTATTTATGGGCCTTTCTGGGTCCTTCAGTGTTATAGTAGGTTTCTGACTCAAGTATAGTCAAGAACTAAGATTCGTTACTATCCATGGTTTCAGGTATCCACTGTTGTTTGTGTCTTGGAATGTAATTTCCTGTGAATGTAGGGATTGTACTGTATATCTTGTTGCCCTATCCAGCTGGGGAAGTTGCTTTTTGGACTACAGCTCTTTGATCAGTGGTTCTCAACCTGTGGGTCCCCAGATGTTTTGGCCTTCAACTCCCAGAAATCCTAACAGCTGGTAAACTGGCTGGGATTTCTGGGGACCCACAGTTTGAGAACCACTGTCTTAGATTCTCTCAGCTAGCATGACCATTAGATATGGTGACTGGAGGATTCTGGGAGCCATAGTCCAAAAGCCAACGTTTACAAGCCCTTCAGTGAGAACTATAGTTGTAGCTGCTAAAACCGGTTCAGAGATATCGCTTTGAGATGGCATGTTTCTAAGTGTGAATGTATATTCATATAAAGGAAGAGAGGGGAAAAAAAGATAATTAAGAAACTTTGGCACTTGTTTTGGTGTAAGACATTTGTGTTTTGTTACTTGTTGCTACTCACCTCTTTCTTTGTTGGTTAGTTGTTTACTATTCTGACTGGGAAGGTGGCAAAGTAAGGTTTCTCAAGCCACCAAGTTGGCATGTTTGCCTAGATAGATGTTCCTCTTTAGCTAGAGTGAAACTGCACCATGTGGGTGACATCAGGAAACATTGCGTCAAGGCTGTTGGCTGATTCTCGTCACCCGATTTCTTTTTTCTTTTAAAAAAGGAACTTGGTTTTCCCTGGGAAAATTGGGCTGCTGGTATGTGTGCGCACTAGGCGTTTGTAAGACTTTTTTGTGCGGTGAAGTGGCTTTGAAATAGCATCTTTGATTGGGTTGGCATTTCCTGAAACTTTGAGTCTGCCAGTGTATATGTGCAAGAAAAAGAAAGGGCAATGCTTCTGCCTGCAGAACTCTTTGCCACAAGGTGCTGTGATAGCCACTAGTATTTTAAAACAAGATGCTTAGATGCATAAGTGTCCAGAAATGTCCAAGTCACACAAAAACAACTGAATCTTATGTTTAGAATCCCTTTACACTTACAGGCTGAAAAGTTTCATCTTAATGTCTATGATATTATGTCTTCTCACCATTGAGAGTGTAGCTGCAATTGTAGGTCTTTTAATTTATATACTCTTTGAAGATACCTAGAGCAATGTGTGCCATCTGATCAGATCATTAAAATAAACTCTCTATATCTTTGGAAATATTCACAAGTCCAACTGAATCAATGATTGGTATTTTTTTGACTTGAGAAAGTAACATATGCCACTTGTTTGTTAATAAATTTTATTGTAAGTGTCAGACAATTCAAAAAAGTTATCATACTCTATGTGGGAGTAAAAAAATACATTTTGTCTTTTCTTGCCTAACTCGTAATGCTGTCTTTAAAAGATGTCGTTGTGCAATATAGCAGAATTTGCACCATATCTTTCCATTTCCTAATAAAACACTTTAGGTAGCCACATAAAAACTACAATGATACTCGTGACGGCAAGTTAGACCAAGACAATCAGTTAAAAACAGCAAAATTAAGAGCTAATTCATTTTCAGGGTATAGAGAAGGGAGGTATTCAAAGTCCCTGGTTTATCATTGAGTCATCTGAAATTAACCCTAGGCATTAGTTAATTTTTATTTTCTTTTGTTATAACATAAGGAAGGGCAGGACACTAACAATGGAATATTGGATTGGACTGGGTAAAGTATAGGAAGTTGTCGGATGTATTTACTGTGTAAAACACCTTTAATCCCCCCCCCCCCCCCCCTTGGGATGCCATAGTCCTTCACTGTAGGCCTTTTTAGCTGGAGTTGCTTGGAATGACAGTTCACAACATCTGAAAGGACTCAATGTTGCGGAAGGCTGTTATGCTCCTAGATTCCCATTCCATCCATAAGTATTCATCAAATCAACAGGAAGAGGGGTTCTACTTTTAAAACCACCTTTGGATGAAGGTTACTAGGAGTGATGTGGCTGAAGCAAATGTTGAGGAGCAACTTCTCTTCAAAATAGCTTCAACTAAGGATAATGTGTCTCCTCTGAATGAGTGCCTGGAGGAGGTAATGGGCTGGAAACTGAATTGAAACTGAATCCAGACAAAACAGGTGCTTGCCACCAAGGGTCCTAATCTGGAGATTGAGGTGTATCAACTAGTTCTGGATGAGGTTACACTCCCCCTGAAAGACTCTGTCTGCAGCTCGGGAGTGCTTCTGGATCCGTCTCTTTAAATGTCAGCCCAGGTAGATGTGACGGTCAGGAGTGCTTACTACCAGCTTCATCTGATACGCCAGCTGCTCCCCTCCTAGATTTGGAGGACCTTAAGATTGTAGTGCATGCATTGGTAACCTCAAGGTTGGACTTCTTTAATTCACTTTACGTTGGACTACCTTTGTACCAAGTTCAGAAACTCCAGTTGGTTCAAAATATGACTGCCAGATTGGTTAGGTTACAGGAACATCTAAGAGTGAGCATATTACACCTATCCTAAAGTCACTTCACTGGCTGCCAATTGGTTTCCAGGCAAAGTACAAGGTGTTGGTTTTGACCTTTAAAGCTTTAAAGCCCTGCATGGTTTGAGTCCAGGTTACCAAAAGGATCACCTTCTCCTGTACAATCAGCCCCACACGCTGAGGTCTTCTGGAGGATGGTTACTCCAGTCTGCCAGAGCCCGACTAGTGACCGTCACCCAGAGGACCTTTTCATCTGCTGTCCCACGGCTGTGGATTGACCTACCAGAAGAGCTCCAACAGCTAAATGAGCTGTCAAAATGTAAAGTGCTCAATGTAAAGACCTATTTCTTCTGGCAGGCCTATCTAGTCTGTTTTTAAACATGAATTTTAAATGTGTCCTTTGTTTAATCTACATTTTGTGTATTTTAATACGCATTTTCTCGAAATATATTTTAATACGTATCTTTCATCAAAATACATTTTAATATGTGAATTTGTGGTATTTTAACAGTGTTTAAATTATTCTGTAACCTGCCTCAAGCCACAAGGAGAGGTGGGTAAGAAATATTATTATTATTATTATTATTATTATTATTATTATTATTATTATTATTATTATGTTAATGATGTCCAAATTGGCAAGATCTAGGCTGATTGTCAGTTATCCAAGAATCATGGCTCCTCTGCGCATGGATTGTTACATGGATTGGTCTTAAATGTTTGTGAATTTGACTTTTTGTGGATTTGATAAAAATGTTTTCTCCAGCAATCTCTAGAGAAGTTGATAGTTAAGTTATGCTAGAAAATGTAGAGATTCCTAGAGAGAACACATTTCAGGGGATCTCTAGGCTCTTCAGTATGATAATAGAAGTTGTCTGTAAAGTCATGCTAGGGAAACTAGAAATTTCTAGGTATTCTCTCAGGTAAGAAAAAAAGTAATTTTATTATCTGTAGTTTTTTATGTTTTATGTGATCCGGTGCTCCTAACTCCACTGAATGTGGATGGCTTTATGTATTATGATTAAATTTGGAGGGCTAGGAAAGCAGGCATAATTATCATTTCAGGAGGTTCTAATATTTGGGCTCGTAAAAAGAAGCAAAATTTCTAGACTAGATCTTGTTTTTGGCTGGGTTTTTATGCCACCCAGTACGATATCCTTTGCTTCTTGATGTAAATTTAAGGAAACATTTTGAGGTCTTGGTTAGAATTTAGTTACGGAATGTTGATGACTTTTAAAAATGCCTTGAGAATGATATATTGCCCCATGCCTTCGTCCTCCTACAGAATAGAAGTTGCGTGCCAGCATACGAGACTGGCAAGCCAGTTGGATAGATCTTTGCCCCCCAGCGTGGCAGGAGAGGAGCATTGAGAAGTCCAGACAGGTGCCCTTCCATACTGTTGCCTCTCACCCAAGGGGATGTGGGTTCGGTTTCCTAATTCGGCTTGACATGGTTATGGAGCTGAGCAGCTTTCCCTCCTATCACTTGGCCAGTGTGACCTTTAAAGAAGAAGGAGCAAACCCTGATTCCTCACGCACCTGGGGGAAGCCTAAGACAACATGGATTCTTGCAAACATCATGCCTGACCCACACCGCTCTAGAAGTGACAGGTTGACAAGATACCGGAAGGCTTTCGCGTCTGACCCTTCTTTATAAGAATGCAGACACACACCCTGGTTAGTGCCAAGACATATGAGGTCCCTTTGTTGTTGTTGCAAAGAAAGAACTGTGAGGTTTGCAGGAGAAGGAACTTGGAGACTAGTCGGCTTCAGATGACTTCAGCAAATGAGTCAAGCCAAGTGTTGCTAAATAGGGTTGAAAAATAAAGTAATGCTCAATAGTCAGTCTGAGTTGCTGGACAGAAAATGGCTTCCTGGTCCTAAATGGCCAAGCTATGCGGCAAAGTGTCAAAATAAGGTTGCATTGTTTTCCAAAAAGAGAACCGTGATTCACCCCTTACTCTGAAATGGTGGGTATGTGTCAACACATAAACATTTGGGGGAGGTGGTCTTTGTAGGATGATGAATAAGCATTTCTGGCAACATAATCATTCCTATTATTTATTGTCCGACATATGATTTGTCTTTGTTCGTAGCTTGCTTCAGAAAGTTAAGAAAATGTAAATTATCCAAGTTCTCTTAGAAATATTATCAGTGTTGACCATTAATGTACTTGAATACCACCTTGAGGTGTAGGGTAGGGGATGGAATCAAGTAAAGAGATTGTAAACTGACACAAAACCACCTGATCATAATTCAGAGGCAGGTAGGTGGCACTGGGATGTCATACGAGAAGGTTTGTATTGTTTTAATTCTGTATGTTTTTGGAGGCTGAAGGTATTTCCTGTGTTTGTGTCCGTGTGTGAGAGGCATATGCACACACCCATTCTGCTTTACTTCTAGTCAAATACTCTGTGTATTTTGAAGTGGGAGGGGGTGGCCTTCCCCCACCCATACCATATGTTGATCAACAAGGAAACTTCAGGTTAAATGGCCTTTCTCCTTGGCACAGGTACTTCTTCTGCGGACAGCTGTGTCCAGCCAAAGATTATAATGTTTGTGGGTCTTTGCACAGTGTTAGCATGGCAAGTGAGAATGGATAAACCACATTTGCTTGACACCCCCCTCCCCCCTCTTTTGCATGATAAATTCTGCCTGGGATGCTTTTTTCACATTAGTCTCCCGACACACCCTTGCTTCCCAGCTTCATCAGCTTGGTTGCAAACAGCATCCTGTTAATCTCCCGATCTGGGGGAGATTTTCTTAGAGATAAAGACTTTAAACCTAATGATAGTTAGAGCTGAAGGCTTGTAAGGATGGGGGAGTTATCTCTCCACCCAGCTGTTTCCCCCCCTCTCCTCCTTTAAACCTCTCTCCTTTCTGCTGCTGGTAACAGGCAAGATGTCTCTATTTGTTTCTCCAGGCAGTGCTTCGCTTGGTTGGATCCAAACAGGCCAAAGAGATGGCTGTGTTAAACAGGCAAGGTTAGGATTTCAGGGATTAGACAGGGGTGTGTAAAAAAGGTGTTATGACTTGGATTTGCAGAAAATACACCTTGCAAACTTTTGAACCGTCTCTGGATCCTTCATCAGGCAAAAATATTAAAAATTATACAGGAGAAAGGTGTTTGTTCCTAGTCTCCAATTGGCTAAGAAATTGAGTCATCTCTTCCTACACAGAGATCTCTCAATACCATCTAGAGCAATGTTTCTCAAACTCTGCTCCTTCATATATTTTGGACTTCAACTCCCACAATTCCTAACAGCTGGTGAGCTGAGTTAATGGGTTAACTCTGCCGCAATGGGTTAAAACCTTATGCCAGCAGGACTGCTGACTTGAAGGTTGGGTTGCTGATCTGAAGGTTGCTGGTTCGAATCTGGGAGGGCATGGATGAGCTCCCTCTGTCAGCTTCAGCTCCCCATGCAAGGACATGAGAGAAGCCTCTCATAAGGATGGTAAAACATGAAAACATCCGGGTGTCCCCTGGGCAACGTCATTGCAGATGACCAATTATCTCACACCAGAAGTGACTTGCAGTTTCTCAAGTCGTTCCTGACACACACACACAAAACACTGAAAAAAAAAGTTTTTTGTGATTTTTTTCATTTTTGTGGTATAGGTGCTCTAGAGCTGACCGTAATAATTTTTTGTATTTAATTTTGCTGGATTTTGCTGCATGGCCAACACATCTGTCCCTGAATAAGAGTTGGATCTGACTGCTACAGCACTCGATTGAGAACTTTTCCTCTGTCTTAATGATTGTGTATGTATAGGTAGCTCTATTGGATTATCTGCCATTCCTAGGGTATCCTTGTAGGGTGTGAAAAGCCAGTTTTGGACACAAAACCCAGCACCTAAAAAAAAGCCTTTAGTTGCATGAAATCTTTTAAAATTAAAAAAAAAGAGAGGATGTTTCAAAGTGTATGGGGAAATACCTAGTGAAGACTCAGAGAACATTAATGGGGAGAGTGGGGTTTTCATTGACCAGGAGTAGGGTTTCAGTGTGTTGAACAATTTTGCTACATTCCCCATGATTGGCAGTAGCATAATGAAAGTTAAGCAGAGGTGTTTATGCAAATTTCTCTTCTTGATTGAGAATTTTCTATGAAGGCTTCAGAATTCACCCTCCGTAGAGTATATTTCAGATGACGTTAGTATACAGAAAAACCAACACTGGCTTTAGTTTGACTCAATATGCCGTTTTGTCACTGTATAGTAATTTGGATGAATCATATAATTAAGAGGTCTCATTTGGTGACTGTCCCATTCAAATGCCATATATTGTGACTGCTTGAAAGGACCACTGTAGGACCACAGTGAGATCATGGGTCACCCTGATGTGAGAAATACATTGTTTTTTCCCCTTCTTTCAGCCTAAAATAATATTCTGGTTAGTATCACAATAATTTTTTTCATATAGGTGTTGACAAACAAAACTTTATGTTTTGTTTGAGAAGTGCTTTGAAGAATGGTAGAAAACCAAGGCCAGTTCTTTTTTTTTTTTTTTTTTTTTTTTTGCAAAACGTTACATTTATCTTGACATTTCAGCCTACCACTCAAGCCTTATCTTAGTAAAATTCTTCATTTTTTTGACTTTATCTGATTGAGAACTGATGTAGAATTAATGCAGTTTGATACCACTTTAACTGCCATGGCTATGAAATCCTGAGAACTGTAGTTTTTAGTCTTCTCTATCAAAGGGTGCTGATGCTTCACCAAACTACAAATTCCATGATTCCATAGCATTGAGTTGTGGCAGTTATAGGAATAGGAAACCTACTCCACTGACCGGAGCCAGCATGGTGTCCTGAGTTGGTTTAAACAGCTGGTTTTAAAGTAGATATAACTGATTTTAATGTTTGTGTATATTTATAATTATTTTATGTCCTGGCACGGTTGCCATATATATGTTGTGCTACTCCCTGAGTCCCCTTCAGGGTGAGAAGGGTGGGATATAAATGTTTTAAATAAAATAAATAATAATAAATTGAAGTGGTATCAAATTGTATTACATCTACAATATAGATGTGCCATGTGTTTGTGTGTAATTCTAATTTTATTTTTACAAGGGCCTATAAAGAACTGTGACTTTCTTTAAAGCCTTTGGGGGCAGTAGTATTTGGACTTAAGGAGTTCAGTAATAAATCCAAACCTGTGCTCTAGACATGAATGGATGCTGAGTTCCCTTCCTGCTTTTCCATTCCCAGTGTCCATTCTGTGGCAAACAAAGCAGGAGAAGAACAAGCATCCTTTATACAATAGACTGTCAGTTAACTGGAAATCAAGTTACTGGAACTCTCAAGCAACTGAAGAAATAATATTGTATTCACAAAGCTTAAAATAAAACCATTTAATAAGTAAAAGCGATTTTTCCAATATAGTAAAAGGGAGTTTTGTTACTAGTTTTGTTTTTCATTCTTTGGTTCGTATGTTGTGTATTTATGTTTACCATCTGTAGTATTTTAAATTGTTGTATGGTTCTGTTTATTATGTTTATTGTATTTTATTGTAATGTTTTTATCATGTTGGAAACCACCCTGAGTCCCCTGAGAAGATAGGGCGGTATATAAATAAGAGTTAATATTATTATTATTATTGATTAGGTTAAGGTTGTCCTTATTATTTGTCTTAATTTGCTTTTAATTACTGTATATCCATAGTAATATCAAGTCAATACACAGTTGATGGTATGATATAGTATGGGGTGTAGTATTAGTTAGGCCTATTTTTAATAATAGGAACTCTCAAGTAACTAGAAATGACATTTAACTGCCGTCTGCCAATCCCCAAAGGTTGCCAGTTAACTCAGAGTCCACTGTATATGCATTTCGTTCCCTCTCCTCTCCAGTATGTAACTAATTTTATTGATTGATGATTGACTAGAGAGAGTATATTTTTGAAAAGTGGTCCATGAGCGGACAGGGCAGGAGGGGAGCGTGCCAATTTGTTTTGCGCCTGCTCTGCTTGCACATTACAAAGAGATGCAAGGGACGAAGCGAGGAGGAGGGAAATCCCTGTTGTTCTTCAAGATGGCATTTCAGTGGCTTCATCCATCCACGCTGGAGGGTGTCCGTGTGTGCGGCTGGCAGCCGTCGCAAGTGGCCAAAAGGGAGAATAGCCCACACTCTTCCCTTGCGCGCCAAAGGGATGCCGCAATTGAAAAGGGCACGGATTTGGAGCAGCGGTGGCGCATCGCTTGCCTTGCCTGATGCCGCCTTCCTATGTGTGGCCCCAAGCGCTGATATTTACGGACCTTTCTCCTTCTCCATCTCTATTTATATCCGGGAAGAGGCTTGTGTTGCTATGTCTGCTCCCCCTACCCAAAAATAAGCAACACACACACACACATACGCACAGCCCCTTCCCAAACAGGCAAGAAGGATGCGCTACTTGCATGCCTGTGCAGCCTTCCCCGGCTTTGCATCTCTCCATCGCTCTCTCCTCCTCCAGCCTCACTATGGATGGGAAATTATTTCCTCCCGGAATCGAGCCAGAAAAATGATATTCCGATCCTTTTCTCTCCTCCTTCCCCCCCTTGACAAAGAAACCGGCGGGGGGAAATGTCAGCAGCTGTGATTTAAGAGGTGGCCGGGCGCCAGGACTCCTGGGTTCTCTCCCCAGCTGTAGGAAAGGAGGAATGGGCTTTTTTGGGGAGGGGGGAATGGTGAGGAGAGAAAGGGATTTGGCAGCCAAAACTGCCGGATCACCTCATTAGCTTTGGGTTTGGGAGAATGAGGTTTTTTTTACTGGATATTAGAGCAGAACCATCCGCTGTGGCTGGGTGTTGGTCCTTCCCTGCAGCTCCCTTCCCACCCTGTCTCTTTATCACAACACACCAAAGGAAGCTCTTGTTATCCAACTGTCTTAAAAAATACTCAGTGCCTTATAAAAGGTTTTTCCATTATGGAAATCTCTCTCAAGTCTTTTGTTCTCAAGTGAATAAAAATTAAAGAAGCGGCTTTATAGGTTTCATTGTTAAGAGAGGCTTGGAGCAAAGTGGCAAACGTTCTGTGAGTCATTGGCTCGCATGTGCAAAATATGATGTTCGGTGGTTTCACTTCCCCCATTTATACAGATGAAGAGTCGGAAGCTGATGGGAGAAGCAGATGCTAGATTTTGGAACAGAGGCCAGACTGTGATTTGAACCCGGCTCTCTTAAAAGAAGATATATGCAAATATATTCAGTAGTGTGTGTTATTTTCAGCGCTGGAAGGAGTGGATTTTTCTAGGACTGTCTCACACTATAGTGGCATGTTTCAAAATATGCATGGATATATGTATATACTTGATGGTACTTCGTACTCTCGGTGTATGGTTGAATATATCATATTTGTGAAATGTGCAAAAACAGAGAACTGTAACTGAATGCACATCAGATGTGGGAATTTGTGGACATGGTGAGAAGGTTCCTATGTAGTTATGTGACTCAGTGAGCAGAATGCACCATTGGAAATGGCAATGACCGCTTTTCAATTATGAGATGTTGATGATGATGATGATAATAATAATAATGGAGCCCTGGTGGTGAAGTGCGTTAAAGTACTGAGCTGGAGACCGAAAGGTCCCAGGTTCAAACCCCGGGAGCGGTGTGAGAGGCCGCTGTTAGCTCCAGTTCCTGCCAACCTAGCAGTTCGAAAATATGCAAATGGTGAGTAGATCAATAGGTACCGCTCCGGTGGGAAGATAATGGCGCAATTATGAGATGATGATGATGATAATAATAATGGAGCCCCGGTGGTGAAGTGCGTTAAAGTACTGAGCTGGAGACCGAAAGGTCCCAGGTTCAAACCCCGGGAGCGGTGTGAGCGGCCGCTGTTAGCTCCAGTTCCTGCCAACCTAGCAGTTCAAAAACATGCAAATGGTGAGTAGATCAATAGGTACCGCTCCGGCGGGAAGATAATGGCGCTCCATGCAGTCATGCCGGCAACATGACCTTGGAGGTGTCTACGGACAACGCCGGCTCTTGGGCTAAGAATTGGAGATGAGCACCAACCCCCAGAGTCAGACATGACTGAACTTAACGTCAGGGGAAACCTTTACCTTTTTAAATAATAATAATAATAACAACAATGACAACAACAACAATAACCATTCTTATATCCCGCCCCAACTTCCCAAAGGGACTCGGGGCGGCTTACATGAGGACCAAGCCCAGTAATGCAACAATAAAATACAACAACATAAGATACATTCAATTACTATGAATTAATACATTAAAATATATAAAAATCATAAAAGCATAGGAGCCCCTGCTGGCATAGTGGATTAAAGCCTTGTGACTTGAAGGTTGGGTTGCTGACCTGAAGGCCACCAGGTTCGAATACCACCCGGGGAGAGTGCGGATGAGCTCACTCTATCAGCTCCAGCTCCATGCGGGGACATGAGAGAAGCCTCCCACAAGGATGGTAAAAACATCAAAACATCCGGGTGTCCCCTGGGCAACATCCTTGCAGATGGCCAATTCTCTCACACCAGAAGTGACTCAGGTTGCTCCTGACACAAAAAAATAAATAAAAATTAAAAAAAATTAAAAGCATAAACTCAATAGCCAGGTGAAATGGCCATGTTCAAAAACTGGAGGCAAGGCAATAAATTATACATGTGCAATATATTGCAAGGTCACTAATAAGGTGGGCCAGTAATAAAGTGCAGTGGCTGGGTATAGGTGGAGGTAAAAGGACTATTTGTACCCTACTCTTCAGGGATAGGATGGGTGTAATATCAGCAATAATAAAAAGATGCTAAGAAATCCAGTAGTACCTTTAAAGCGAACTGAGGAAAATGGTAACACAATCTTTTATGAATTGCATCAGATGTGCGGAATGAAGTCTCTGTTTACATATGATGAAACAGTCCATAATCGATGAACCGTATGGTAAAAATTCCTTTTTTATGGTCACTCCCTAAGGTGTTGCCAATTTCCTTTATGCCTTCTTATTCTAAAACAGTCTAACATGGGCCTCTTGTTGAATATGAGAAACGACGTAAAAGACTGCTGTTAAAAGTGGGCAGAGGCCACAAAGAAGCAAATTTCTAAATGCTGGGGGGAAATAGCACATTTTGGATGAAAATCCTTCTTCAGGAGTACTTCCACAGCAGTGATCCATAAGAAAAATGTTATTTAATGACAAGTGGATGCAAGGAACCAACACACCCTTCGCCAGTAGGTAATCTTCTTTAGATCTTTTACCCCAGGTGTTTTCAAGAGGGTTTTGGGATTTCATTAGAAATTCTAAAATTTAAAATTACGTGCTGATAGAAAGGTATTATTTTAATAAATATTAATGTGGGGTGGAGAAAATGTGTTTTGTTTCTTCCAAAAAAAAGAGCTCTTGGCTATGCCCCATCCACTTAATGAATGTCTACACCAGGGTTTCCCAAGATCGTCCTCCTCTATGTGGATCAGCAATTATTTTTGTCCAGTGTTGTTGTTGTTGTTGTTGTTGTTATTGTTGTTATGTTTGTTTATACCCCACTTTTTCTCTCTACAAAGTAGAAGCAAAACAGTGTTCCCAGGACAGTACCATATTTGGATCCATTGACCATAATTATTTTATTCTTTCTTTCCTCTAAACCAATAAATAGGGAATGCGTGCAATTGACCCCTTCCTACGATTTTGGATCACGTGATTTTAGTATTTATATTAGGTGTTTTACGTAATTCCTTTCTTAATGTCTAAATGTTGTTTTTATCTCATGTTTAATGGTCTTACAGATTTTAATGCCTAGTTAAATATTTACTGTTTTAGATACAGGATTTGGTTTTACATGCCCCGAGTCCCCCCTCAGGGATTAGAAGGGCGGGGTATAGGTATGGGAAATAAATAAATACACATACATAAGGCATTGAATGTTACCACTATTATGTTGTAAACCACTTTGAGTCCCCCTTAAATTTAAATAATTTATTATTTAAATACAATAAATAATCAATAAACCAGGAGTAGACAAAATGTGTTTCCTCGGACCCCGGCTTCCCCAAAATGCTGAAAATAATCTTTAAGGGGTATAGAGGGCATGTCCCCCAGATGTGGACCCCACTCTTTGGAGCCCCTGGGGTCAACATGAAATTTTACAAAGTTGTACAATTTTTTTCCCTTCAAAACTCCTTGGAGTCTATGAAAGCACTTGAATATGCTAGAGGATGTTGTAGAAGGCAAAAATAGTTGATTTCTTTTTTGTAGATGTAGGTGAAATGGGAGTTACACAAACCGAGGATCTCCTGGTTTTGAAACTCACCAAGGACTGGCCACAGGCCACCACTTTTGAGTAGCACTGTGCTGTAAGTATTGGGAGACTGAGATAATAATATATATTCAGAACTTGGAAGAGTTGGTCTTTGTTGAGTTATAACTCTTGGAGTCCTTCAGGGAGCATGTATCATGCAGCAAGGAGATACTAGAGCAAGGAGATGCATACAGATGGTCAAATCAAGATGTTTTAGTTGTGCGGAATGATGTAGCTATGGTACTTTGCTCTTCCTGTGAGTTGCTCAGGAGTTGTGTACACAACCCCCTTAGAAATCTCCTCAATGACCTTGCAGGGTTGGAAGAAGAGACAATGATTAGATCATCGAGTAAGCTTTGTGGCTAAGTGGGAGTTTGAACTTGTGCGACTCCAGCTGGAGTCCAGCGTCCTACTGGCATTACTGGAAAGGGTAGCTGTGTCAGTGTGTCTGTTTTAACATTTGAAAAATAGAGGAGTTCAGTGCCACCTCTAAGACTTAATGAGGAAAAAGACATATCTAGCATACCTAGGACCTAGTTTGAGAGATTATCTCCTTAATATCCTCTCTGTGCTCCCTTTGATCCCTTTTGACTTTTATGTCTTAAGCACAAACCCCTGCTGTTTCTTTTAGACGCTTCTCTGTATGTAGCGCAGGGACTAGAAACTTGCAGATTTTTTTTTTAAAAAGCTAATGAATGAAAATATTGATATTCCTGCTGCTGATTCAAAATAATATAATACAAAAAGGATCTGAGTTCTTTGATGGTCTATCAGTTTTGGGCAGGGGGATGGTTTGTGGGTTTGCACACACAGAGAGAACATGGATGGAGTAGCATTGATCTCCCTTCATCTTCCCATTTCTTGGGTTCCAGCCCTTGGTGTTGGAATATATATTTTTTTCTCTGGGCCTGCTTGTGAAGTAAATGAGAACTGAGTGAATAAAGTGACCACATTAACAAGATGTAGGCAGCTTGGCCATCCCTAGAGGGGGAAGGAGTAATTACCTGTCCATTCCTCTGTTGTTGCTTCTCCCCCCCCCCCCAAGTATTCTCCACCCCCCAATTTTCCTGCACGTGCTCTCCCCCCTCCTCATTGTGCACCCAGTTGGGTAGCAAACTGTAATCACATTTACGGTGACAAATGTGGTTATTAAAGAAAATGGGTTAATCCGCCTTCCACGGCTGGAGGTGGCTTAGTGGGGATGGAACAGGGGGGAGACTTCCTCCCTATATCAAAGAGGGGCTTGCGGAGTGGACAAGGAGGGAGAACCGGGAGTAAGTGGACAGCTTCATTAACCCCCTTGCCACGGCAGGACAAACAATGGAGGGGAGGAGGAGGAGGAGGCATCTGTTGGAGCTTTAGAAACCCGCTCTTGACATACGAAGGTCAAATCTACTTGACATGGCCTGGCCCCTTTGCCCTTCTGTGTGATTGCATGCATGGGTGGAATAAATCCTAGTTCTCTGCCATATATGTTCTCCGAGGAGGAGATGGGGAGCCTCACCTCAATGGGAGCTCTCTAGCCAAGTTTGGGGTGGCGGCAATGTAGACAGAGGTCGATGAGGTCACTCCTTTGGATTTCGCGTTATACAGTAGAATCTCACTTAGCCAATATAAACGGGCCGGCAGAACATTGGATAAGCGAATATGTTGGATAATAAGGAGAGATTAAGGAAAGCCTATTAAACATCAAATTAGGTTATGATTTTACAAATTAAGCACCAAAACATCATGTTTGACAACAAATTTGACAGAAAACGTAGTTCAATATGCAGTAATGCTATGCAGTAATTACTGTATTTACAAATTTAGTACCAAAACATCATGTTTAACAACAAATTTGACAGAAAAAGTAGTTCAATGCGCAGTAATGCTACATAGTAATTACTGTATTTACGAATTTAGTACCAAAACATCGTGTTTAACAACAAATTTGACAGAAAAAGTAGTTCAATATGCAGTAATGCTACGTAGTAATTACTGTATTTACAAATTTAGTACCAAAACATCATGTTTAACAACAAATTTGACAGAAAAAGTAGTTCAGTATGCAGTAATGCTACGTAGTAATTACTGTATTTACAAATTTAGTACCAAAACATCATGTTTAACAACAAATTTGACAGAAAAAGTAGTTCAATGCGCAGTAATGCTACGTAGTAATTACTGTATTTACAAATTTAGTACCAAAACATCATGTTTAACAACAAATTTGACAGAAAAAGTAGTTCAATATGCAGTAATGCTACGTAGTAATTACTGTATTTACAAATTTAGTACCAAAACATCATGTTTAACAACAAATTTGACAGAAAAAGTAGTTCAATGCGCAGTAATGCTACGTAGTAATTACTGTATTTACAAATTTAGTACCAAAACATCATGTTTAACAACAAATTTGACAGAAAAAGTAGTTCAATGCGCAGTAATGCTACGTAGTAATTATTATATTTACGAATTTAGTACCAAAATATCACAATGTATTGAAAACACTGACTACAAAAACATTGACTACTAAAAGGCAGACTGCGTTGGATAATCCAGAATGTTAGGTAAGCGAATGTTGGATAAGTGAGACTCTACTGTATCTAGTGGCTTAGATTTCTGAGAATTGCACTCCAAAGAATAACTTCAGTTTCTGAGTATGTAAGTAGAGCCATGTTATCTGTTGGAGTTTGGTTTCAGGACGCACCCCCCCTCCCCAGGATACCAACATCTGTGGATTCTCAAGTCTCATTTATACAATAATTGTGGTGCATTGGGTTAAACCGCAGAGCTGCTGAAGTTGCTGACCAAAAGTTTGATGGTTTGAATCCGGGGAGCAGGGTGAGCTCTCACTGTTAGCCCCAGCTTCTGCCAATTTAAGCAGTTCAAAAACATGTAAATCAATAGGTACCGTTCCGGCGGGAAGGTAACGGCGCGCTATGCAATCATGCCGGCTACATGACCTTGGAGGTGTCTACGGATAACGCTGGCTTTTCGGTTTAGAAATTCACCAAACCCCAGATTTGGACATGACTAGACTTAAATGTCTGGGAAAAACCTTTACCTTTATCTTTACCATTTAAAAATGGGAAAATCAAGGTTTGCTTGGAATATATTTCAAACTATGGATGGTTGAATCTGTGGATGCAGAATCCGTGTATATGGAAGGTTGACTGTACTGATTCTGACTCTCTATTCTCCCCGCCATATTAATAATGCCAGCCAGCTAGCTATCTGTTGCCATTGGTTCAGCTTTGGTAGTAGCATACATATCTCAGGCCAATGTGCTTTGAGAAAAGGAAGGATCATGACTCTGCCTCCAAGCATAAGAAACTCTTTCCTCATCTGAGACTAGACCTCTTCTATTGTAGATTTTATGGGTGGAGGTGAGGCACTCTGTTCCTTATTCAGTTAAATGTAGCATGTTTCATTCAGTTGGATTTTTTTGTCCTTCCCCCTTTCCCACTGCAGTTGTGCAGCACTCATCTGAGATTAAGATATAGCAAGTTTCCATCTTTTACTATTGTGGAAGATTGGCCTCAGAATGTGGCCATTGCCCCTTTACTTATGTCTGAACAATGAGTAGCATTAGAAATTAAAGCAGAATTTCCCATCTTCAAGGGTAGTGCCATAGTTTTGTGTTCTTTCTTCTCCTGCCCTATGGCTAAGAAGCACACAATAAATTATGCAAAATATGCAAAGATATACAACATTAGCTTGCATAATTTATTCCAGTTGCTAAATTCAGCTTTTCTTGGCTCTGCTGCCTGTGTTTCATCTGGATGCTATCTGGGTCAATTGCTTCTCCTGCTCCGCCATTGAAATGTGCTTCATTCAGGCTTGCAACTCGCCACTTACTCGGACCCCCTGCTGTTTGTCAGCTTCATTCTCAGGACACCAGCCATAGAAAGTTTGAAATCCTGGATTGTTGTTGATCTTGAAAGACACCAATGTTTAAAACAGGCCCATGTGCTCAGGTGTGCTGGTAAACATTTTGGGAGCTGGCATTTGGTGTAGGATTATTTGCAAGGCTGAATTATTTGTTTTTTAATGGCCCATCCTGTTTGTCCTTCAGACCATTTGGGTGGTGCTTCTCCTCCTATTTCCATGAAGAACTAAGGCTGAAAGGATGCATAGTAGATACCTGCCAGGCGACCATCTCAGGTGGTAATGGGATGTCATAGACTGGCCTTGGATGTTGAAGAGGATCTTACCCTACAGTTGCTGTTTGAAGAAAGGTTCAGTTACCAGTCTGATCAGCTTCTATACCTAGAAAGGAAGAGAGCACAATTTTGTCCTCTGCTTCAGGCAACAAAATATCTTGGGTTGGTCCTAGTTGACAGACAGGCCCCCCAAGCTAGCCGTGTGTGGTCCTGGCACACTTAGTGCAAAGCTTGGTAGGTATGAAAAAGAAAAAAAGGCTTTGTATATTCAGCAACAGAGAAATTCCTGCATTTTAATGACATAGGGGAAAAATCTACATGCTTATATTAAGTAGTATCTATGGGAAGTCTTAGTATATAAAGGACCAACGTTTCAAAACAGTTACGGACGTACTGTCACCAAATACTGTACTGTTCAGACACCTGAATTCTTACAGAGCTGCCCAGGAAAATCTAGCATCACCTCCTTACCTTTTACGGTAGACTCTCAATTAACCAACACCCCTATGGGGATTGGTAGATTATGAATAAATGTAGTTTACGATTGCTTGAGAGTTACTGTTGAAAGTAGGCCTAACTAATACAATATCCCGTGCTATATCATGCCATAAACTCTGTATTGACTTGATATTCATTTTGAAATAAAATAAGTAAAAACAACTTAACTTAATGTAACACAAGTTTACTATGGTATATCGTAAAAACAGCTTTGTGAATACAATATACAATGTGTGTGTGTGTGTGATATATATATATGGAGCCCCGATGGTGTAGCGGGTTAAACTGCTAAGCTGCTGAACTTGCTGACTGAAATGCTGGCGGCTTATATCTGGGGAGCTGGGTGAGCTCCCGCTGTTAGCCCCAGCTTCTTCCAACCTAGCAGTTCGCCAACATGCAAATGTGAGTAGATCAATAGGTACCACTCCGGGAGGAAGGTAACAGAGCTCCATGCAGTCATGCCGGCCACATGACCTTGGAGGTGTCTATGGCCAACACCGGCTCTTTGGCTTAGAAATGGAGAGGAGTACCAACCTCCAGAGTCAGACATGGCTAGATTTAATGTCATGGGGAAAACCTTTACCTATATATATGTATGTGTATGTGTGTGTAGCTGCTTGAATTCCGGTAAGCTAATAATCTATGGTATTTCTTATACTGATTACGTGCGTATATCTCACCTTCTGTGACGGCAATACATTTCTGAGTTACCTGTCCTTGAGAAGCTTGGAATGTATAAAAGCATTTTGTGACCCTGTCTGAACAAAAGATATAAACTGGTTTAACTTGCATGACATGGCACGGTGGAAGCTGTGCAGCATCATGTGAATTGCAGTTTTTGAGGGGAAAAATGAGAGAATTGCATGTTTCTGGGTGTTTTGACAGATCTGTGGGTAAGCATCATTCCGGGATTAAAGTCCCCGGAGTTCCCTAAGTCAGGAGAGTGGTGCCACGTCAGTGTTCCTTTGAGCTTGTAGTGTAGACGTGCACCCAGTTTCTAATACTAGATGCCGATTTTTATGGCACGTTGAGGACTGTGAGTGTATAAGAGTAGGAGAAAGTAACTGGAACAATCCTCCCCCTTTGCCGTGGCTCTGTTTTTTTTCTTTCTTCCCGACTCCAAATATCCGTTGCCCTTTTTTTATTTTGCAAAGGCGTGGGAGGGAGGGTGGGTAGGGCCCTGCCACCTGTCGCTGGGGCAGGATGGCGCGTCTGGGCCTCCTTTGGGGTAACCGGAGTGGCACATTCTTGGCGGTAATTTTAGCTGCTCAAGCTGAGCTGCTTCAACAGGTGGAATTTCATTTTGCTGTTGAAAGGCCTGTTGTTGGGTGGAGGGAGAACCGGGTGCCTGTGTGTGTAGGCATGCTGGAAGTTGGGGCGGGAGAAAGAGGCAGATATCCAGCATATTCTGGGTATTAAAGCCTAGTGTGTGTTGCAGAGGAAGTGCATCATTTTAAAAAAAAATGGTTGTATATTTTACAACAAATTAAAAACAAAAGGAACAAACACAGGCACCCAAACAAGAAGGAAATAGAAGAATCTAATACAGACATAACCTCACAATATTCTCACCACCTTACCCTTCATCTCTACCAATAACCAAACTCTATTTCCACTTCTCTTTAAAAATAAAAATTGTATAAATACAAAATAATAACAAAAATCATTAAAAACGCAACTGATTTTTCTTCTCCTCAAGCAAAGGCAACTAAAAAAATACACATACTTCTTGTTCTAATTAATTGCATTTTGGCTTCTGCAAAATATAAACCAATATATTGTTGAAGGCTTTCACGGCAGAATCACTGGGTATATGTGAGGTATATGCCTCTCAACTCTGAGGATGCCTGTCATTGATGTGGGCAAAACATCAGGAGAGAATGCTTCTGGAACATGGCCATACAGCCCAGAAAACTCACAGCTACCCATAAACTAATATATTGAGAATACATAACCACCAGTAATATTCTTATCAACAATTTATCAATTTTCACTAAATTTCAAATTATTTTAAATTCACCATTTCTAACATGATTGCATCAAAATGAAAAATGTGAAAATTGCAACATCTTAATTTTGTGAAGTTTCTCCAAATCCTACCTGAATTTTCTTCCTATTATTGTTTTATATCAGCTAAGAGCCCCCGGTGGCACAGTGGGTTAAACCCTTGTGCTGGCAGGACTGCTGACCGAAAGGTTGATGGTTTGAATCCGGGGAGCAGGGAGAGCTCCTGTCTGTCAGCTCCGGCTTCCCATGCGGGGATATGAGAGAATGATCCCACAGGATGGTAAAATATCTGGACGTCCCCTGGGCAACATCCTTGCAGATGACCAATTCTCTCACACCAGAAGCGACTTGCAGTTTCTCAAGTTGTTCCTGACACACACACACAAAATCAACTTGTTAGATTTCTAGTTTTCCCTGGTTTGTTGATTAATTTTGGATTTTACTTACTTATGCACCATTTTGAGTGCAGTATGTTTCTGGCTACTTTTCTTCAATGCTGCTCATTTTATTTGTTCACATTTCATGGTTTCTATGTCGTTCTTTTTGTGCTTCACTTCTCCAGAAATCCCTGTAAGGCTTGCAAATGTGTGAACGCTCAAAGCGAGGAGTGCATTTTCTCCCAACACGTTTCAGGAGGTGTAAAAATGCTATTTTTGTCCAAACAGTTGAGTCCTACAAATGTTTATTTCCTTCCTTAACCATAAGTATTACCCTTCTCCAGAGTTTGTTAGAAATTTAATGTTTTGGTGTGATTGGTAAAGAGTTCCTATGTTATGTGCACATCTGCATTTTTAATGCCATGCAATTCCATGCAAACATTAAGAAGGGTGGTCATATCTAAAGGAGATTAGAGTGGGCTATGTATGTAATTTATTGTAACGCATCCAGAGAACTTACCCTATTGGGTCGCATATAAAACACCAGTAAATAAATAAATATTCTTACTAGGCTGGTGTTTTCGTCTTTTTTTTTAATGAACGAGATTATGTGGATTTAATTGGCAGCAAATTTGCAGTGGTGTTCATTTTAAATATAAACATTTTGCTGGCAGGAAAGCTGACTTGAAAAAGACATTCCTCCTTCCCTAATAGAAGGGCATTCTGCCTTCTGTAGTAAACATCTAGTAAACATCTAAAAATAAATGGTGCCTTTTCCTGTCCAATTATTGTTTTATTCCTATGCAGATTTATGTAGATCTAAGCGTTTAATCACTTAACTTAGGCCCTTGTCTTTGTGCTCATTTACTTTCGAGTGAGTTCTTTTGAACTCTGTGGGACTTCTGGGAAACCATGCATAAGATTGAGCTGTAAGATTTCTTTACTTTGGTGGCAGCCTTAACTTTTACTATTTTTATCAAGCATTTTTTTGTAATATTGCAACAGATTGGCAAACAATCATTCTTAATTGCAATGAAAGCAGATTTATTTTTCCTGCCCTTTTCCTCCTTTTTCTTTTGCAAAATTTCACATCTGTTCACAATATGAGTTTAAGTTGGATCCAGATTTGGTAAGAGTAGACACACTGATCAGTGTTGGTAAGGCTTATAGTACTTTTTGTACATTTATAGTATTGTTTTTAAAAAAAAGACAAACAGAGTTTGCTGTCTCTATGGCTAAGTTTGAATCCAACAAATCTATGGATGAATATGTACAAGGATATATACATATGGATACTCCACCTCAGACATCAAAAGAACTGCAAGGCTAAGAACAAGCCAGAAGAGTAGAGACAAAGATCCACCCAGAAGAAAAGTGTTCTTACCATACATCAAGGGAACCACTTACTGCATAGGGAAGCTGATGAAGAAACACAACGTACAAACTATCTACAGACCCACTACGAAAATCCAACAAATACTACGTTCATCAAAGGACAGGAGGGATCCACTCACCTCTGCAGGAATCTACCATATACCATGCAGCTGTGGACAAGTCTATATAGGGATCACCAAACGCAGCATTGCCCAGACATCAATCAACGAACACGAAAGGCACTGAAGACTACTTCAACCAGAGAAGTCAGTCATAGCACAGCACCTGATGAACCAACCTGGAGACAGCATATTATTTGAGAACACTCTAACAACCACGATGTTAGACTACACAGAGAAGCCCTTGAAATCCACAAGCATGTGGACAATTTCAACGGAAAGAGGAAACCATGAAAATGAACAAAATCTGGCTACCAGTATTTTTAAAAAACTCTAAAATCAGGACAGTAAATAAAGAAGGAAACATCTCCCAACAAAGGATTCCCACAGGCAGGAAGCAGCCTGGTTTTGAAACTGCAAGGCTATTCAGTGCTAATCAAGGTGGCCAATTGCAACATTCACACTTGCTTCAGACAAGAGTTCTTTCTCCCACCATGGACATTCCACAGATATATAAATTGTACTTGCCTAGTTTCCAACAGACCTCACAACCTCTGAGGATGGCTGCTAGAGATATGGATGAAACATCAGGAGAGAATGCTTCTGAAACATGGCCATGTAGCCCGGAAACCTCACAGCACCTCAGATATACACACATATGCACAAGCACACATTTTGATTGGATACTGTGAAACCTTTTGCCACATGATGGGAGTTGCACCTCAACAACAACTAGAGGTTGAGAACCACTGAACAAGAGGATTACATTTTCCTCATCTCTGAAGTCTTTGCCCTCTAGATACAATTCCATATGGCATTCTGCGTGTCTCCATGAGTAGGTAACTTGTGCATTCAAGAAAAACAAAAATTATCCACAAACAAACCATCATTTTTATTTGGTGCAGGTTACTATGTGATGGCTGCAGATAATTATGCCAGACAAGGAGTGTGAATTGCCCAGTAGATTTGGGGTCATTCCAAATGTTGCATCCACCCTTCCAGCACAATATTGGGATTTTATCATGCTCTTCCCTCTTACTTTGTGTGCAAGGCTGTATCTGCACTGTAGGTTTAATGCAGTTTAACATGACTTTCACTGCCATGGCCCAATGCTATGGAGTCATAGAGCTGTAGTTTTAGAAGGTCTTTAATCTTCTCTGCATCACCAAACTACAGCCTGTTAAAAGTAGTATCCAACTGCATTAATTCTACCGTGTGGATGCATACGGAGCGAAGTTCAATACCCCTTGGCAATGGTTTAAGTATTAGACTAGGACTCTGAAGACGGGCTTCAATACTCTTTTCGTCTCTCTCAGCCTTAAACTTGCCAAGAAGACCTTATGATAGGTTCACCTTAGGTTCGCCATAAATCAGAAGGCATACAACACCAACAACACCCAGCTTCAGTCTTGTGGGCATCAATGGGGTGGAGAAGAGAAAAGATCAGCAAGATTTCCCCTCTGGGTGCGGTGTATGCGTGTGTTCTCATATCACATTGCTGGTGTTAACTTGGTGCTTTACAGAGAAACATGAACTTGCCCCCAGGAACTTTTGATCTAGACAGGAGTTAACAGGGTAGACTTACCTCCTTTCCTATCAGATTCTTGTCCTTCATACAGCATTTCTTCCAGAGGCTTTCTGGGTGGGACAGCTTCTTTTCTTTTCCACCTATAAGAGTCTTAATTATAGATTGGAGCAGTGTTGGTGATGATATACACGAAACATCTAACATCTTCACAAATATTGGTTTTCTTACTTAAGGCTGTTCCAGGGTTGCGGTTCTAGGGCATTAGGCTGGGTTAGACTGCTCATTGACCATGTCATATCTTAGTATGATTGTATGTAAAAGAAGAGGGAGATGTTGCAATTAAAAGTACTTCTGCTGCTCAAGATGAACTGAGATGACCTTTTTTCGAGTGGAGGAAAAAGACCGGTTCAGGTTTTTTTTTGAACTCTCTTAATGCTGTGAGATGCGAGGTTGGAATCATAAGCTAGTAAAGTTCCTTATCTAATATTCGATGCAAAGCTTGAAAAAGTTGTTGGTGTTTTGATATGACTACACCTAGGGTGCTTCCAGACAGCACCAAATTGCGGGTTTTAGTCAGGGGCAAAAAACCCCCCAAAAAACGGGATCTGAGAAGAGGTCCACATACAGACATGTTGATCCTGGCTTTTTGCCTCCGTTGCCCACACTTGCTGCTTTGTCCTAGGATTTTGCAACCCCTTAATGTGGCCGGCGTGGGATGTCCGCTGGAAATTTCAGCGTTTAGAAAAAACGTAAGATGTGAATATGTGAATCATTGTGTAAGTTCCGTCCCTGGGTTATAGAGTAAGTAAGTAAGCAACTTTATTTTTCTACCCCACCACCATCTCCCAGCAGGGACTCGGGGTGGCTACACGGGACACTGGCCCTAAGATACAGAACAAGATCAGTTAAAACATATTGCAATAAAAACACAGTAAAAATAGCATTTATACAAAACAGTTACTTTAAACAAAACAATACATTAAACCATAAAACTCAGTTAACATATAAATCAGTTAAAAATAAAGTAGGATAAAATGAACCACCAGGTTGGTGAAGGCATGGAGGGGCCACTTAAACTAAGGTGCAATAATACAGTTCTAAAGTGCTTTGGGGCCAAAGGACAAAGTGTAAACGTTTCTAGACCGACCGGCCAATTTGTTATGGGAAGAGGGACCTGTGCGAAAGAAGGTGTATTAATCTGACTTTTGGTCATGGGGACTCAGTTATTCAAATGAGCAGCGAAAAAGCCAAGTTTTTAGCTGCTTTTTAAAAGAAACAAGGGAGGGCGCTTGCCTGATCTCCACCGGGAGGTCAGGTTTGGCTGTGTACTTGTGTTTGGAAACTGGGTTATACATGTATTCCTGGGTTATACATGTATGTTCCTCATTGCTTCTATAATAAAAACATGGGTAAAATTGATTACATGGCAAAACCTTTGTTTGTGTGTCACAAACTTCATTAAACATGTGGAGGACAAAGTTTATCTTGCCAGGATAAAGGTTTTGCCTTCTAGTCAACTGTTGCCATGTTTTTAGGAGACAACCCAGGGGTCCCCAAACTTTTAAAACAGGGGGCCAGTTCACGATCCTTCGGACTGTTGGCGGGCCGGACTATAGTTGGCCACTGAGACCCTTTGGGCCATTGAGTCCAATCCCCTTCTGCCTTTGTGCACTGAAAGCACAAGCAAAGCATCCCTGACAGATGGCCACCCAGCCTCAATGTTAATAATAATAATAACAATAACAATAACAATAATAATAAATGTGCCGTGCCAAAAGATCTCAGCTGGCATTTGGAAACAATAGACATTGACAAAATTACGATCTGCCAACTGCAGAAGGCCACTCTACTGGGATCTGCACATATCATCCGAAAATATATCACACAGTCCTAGACACTTGGGAAGTGTTCGACTTGTGATTTTGTGAAACGAAATCCAGCAGATCTATCTTGTTTGCTGTGTCATACTTATAATAAAAAAGAGGGTTGGAAGAGACCCTTAGTCCAACCCCCTTCTGCCTCTGCGCACCAAAAGCACAAGCAAAACATCCCTGACAGATGGCCACCCAGCCTCAATGTTAATAATAATAATAATAATAATAACTGAAACAACTGTTTCAATCAGACCAAAGACGATTCTATCAGAGCCTGAACCAAAAAACAGACACAGTAACCATAAAGCCAGAGAAAACTGCAACAACGAAGGTCTGGAAAGAGCTTTGGGAAAACAATAAGAACTACAACAAAAACGCTGGGTGGATAAAGGAGTTTGAAGGAAAATTCTCACAGAACAAAATGGAACAGATGGAAATAACAACTGAAATGATCAGCAAACGAGTGCAAAAAGTCAAGAACTGGACATCGCCTGGTAGTGATCAACTTCATGGATTTTGGCTCAAACATCTGATTAGTTTACATGGAAAAATGGCCCAACAATTCAATGAGATGCTGCAGAAAGGAAGTATCAGTGAATGGCTAACAACTGGAAGAACATACCTGATACAAAAGGATCCAGCAAAAGGAGCAGCACCAGGAAACTACAGGCCAATAACGTGTCTGCCCACTATGTTTAAACTACTGACTGGCATCATAGCTGACAGAATTCAAGACTATCTTGAAGAAAAAAACATCTTGCCAGATGAACAGAAAGGCAACAAACGGAAAAGCAGGGGCACAAAAGACCAGTTATTGATTGACAAAATGATTCTGGAGAACTGTAAGAGCCGAAAAGCTAATCTTCACATGACGTGGATTGACTACAAAAAGGCCTTTGACTCACTCCCACACAGCTGGATCATCAAGTGCCTGGACGCCATCGGGATTAGTAAAAACGTTGGCACCTTCATTGAAAACATGATGGAACACTGGAAAACTGAACTGTTTGTTGGAAATGAAAGTTATGGACTTGTCAACATCAGGAGAGGAATTTTCCAGGGAGACTCATTGTCCCCTCTGCTTTTCATTATTGCCATGATCCCTCTGTCAACAATCTTACAAAAAACAAATCTCGGCTACCAAACGTCTAAGAATTCTCACAAAATTTCACATTTGATGTACATGGATGACCTGAAGCTATATGGGAAAACGGAAACTGAAATACAATCTCTGACCAACACTGTCCGAATTTTTAGCACTGATATCAACATGGAGTTTGGTTTGGACAAATGTTCGACAGTGGCATGGAAGAAGGGAAAAATAATTGAAAGTGAGGGCATCAATATGCCCAATGGCCAAACAATAAGGTGTCACCAGCCAGAGGCCTATAAATATCTGGGCATATTACAGCTGGACAACATCAAGCATGAACATGTGAAGACTGTGGTCAGTAAAGAATACACACAAAGGGTCAGAAAAATTCTCAAAAGCAAGCTCAATGGAGGCAACACCATCAAGGCCATAAACACCTGGGCCATACCTGTCATAAGATATACTGCTGGCATTATAAATTGGACACAGGCGGAACTGGACAATTTGGACAGAAAAACAAGAAAACTCATGACCATTCATCATTCACTGCACCCTCGCAGTGATGTTGACCGGCTGTATCTGCCTAGAAGATCAGGGGGCAGAGGACTCTTGCAAGTAAAACAAGCAGTCAAAGAAGAAGAACATGCCCTGGCAGAATATGTAAAACAAAGTGAAGAACCTGCTTTGATTGAAGTCAAAAATCAGAAACTCCTCAAAGCACAGCAGACAAAAAACCAGTACAAGAAAACCGCACTACAAACTAGAGCTGACAGCTGGCACAACAAAACACTGCATGGAAAGTTCCTTGACAAAATTGAAGGAAAAGCTGATAAAGAGAAGACCTGGCTCTGGCTCACGAATGGGACCCTGAAGAAGGAGACAGAAGGCCTGATCCTTGCAGCCCAGGAGCAAGCCATCAGAACAAATGCAATCAAGGCCAAGATCGAAAAATCAGCTGATGACCCAAAGTGCAGACTGTGCAAGGAAACCGATGAAACCATTGATCATATCCTCAGCTGCTGTAAGAAAATTGCACAGACAGACTACAAACAGAGGCACAACTATGTGGCCCAAATGATTCATTGGAACCTATGCCTCAAGTATCACCTCCCTGCAGTTAAGAACTGGTGGGATCACAAACCTGCAAAGGTTGTGGAAAATGAACATGCAAAGATACTGTGGGACTTCCGAATCCAGACTGCCAAAGTTCCGGAAGACAACACACCAGACATCACAGTTGTGGAAAAGAACAAGGTTTGGATCATTGATGTTGCCATCCCAGGTGACAGTCGCATTGAAGAAAAACAACAGGAAAAACTCAGCCGCTATCAGGACCTCAAGATTGAACTTCAAAGACTCTGGCAGAAACCAGTGCAGGTGGTCCCGGTGGTGATGGGCACACTGGGTGCCGTGCCAAAAGATCTCAGCCGGCATTTGGAAACAATAGACATTGACAAAATTACGATCTGCCAACTGCAAAAGGCCACCTTACTGGGATCTGCACGCATCATCCGAAAATACATCACACAGTCCTAGACACTTGGGAAGTGTTCGACTTGTGATTTTGTGAAACGAAATCCAGCATATCTATCTTGTTTGCTGTGTCATACAACGTCGTTGTGTCAATAATAATAATAATAATAATAATAATAATAATAATAATAATAATAATAATAATAATAATAAGGGTTGCAAGAGAAGAAGAGACCCCTTGGATCATTTAGCCCAACCCCCTTCTGCCCTTGTGCCGTGCGGGCCGGATAAATGGCTTCAATGGGCCACATCCGGCCTCCAGGCCTTAGTTTGGGGACCCCTGATACAACCAATCAAGAACCAACATATATAACCCAAGAACAAATCAAGATAACAAATCTCCTATTTTCTGAGTGTAGGGACATACAGAGATTCAAATAGCCACATTTTCTGGCCAGAACCGCGATATTCCCACACCTGAAAATTCACATTTTTTGCCTTTGTAGTGATTGCTCTTGCACTTTCAGAGGATGTCGTTTGGCCATCCTCCGTTGGGAGCTCCTGGGATAAAGGTACTGATTGGACGGGCCCCTAGAATTCCCCAGCCAATATGGCTACTGATCCATGCTGTCTGGAGGATTCTGGTAGTTATAGTTCCAAAAGGTAACTTTTCAAAACTCTGCTGCCTTCCAGAAAAATAATTATCAGTACAAAATGTGAAGCCCATACTAATATATGGATGCCTCCTATTATCCATGTATGTCATAGTGATAAACAGGCTTGAGATTTGCCAAGGAAAATGGAAAAATGCTATCACACAAGGTGGATGGGGACTAAGAAATTTTTTTTTCCATATAATTCAGACTGTTTCCCACCCTACTCTGCCCATTTCATATGAGTAGCCTGGTGTATTTTCTCACCATTGTTCCCAGAAAGGATTAGATTTTGACTGCGAATTCATGTTCTACTACATGTTTGGGACTTCGGGTGTATGAAGTTCCAGCTGGCATAGCCAATGGCATGGAGTTGTAGTTCAAAATCTCAGTAGAACCAAAGGTTTCTCACCTGTTGATTGGACTGTATCTACCTGTCTGTCTCTTTACATGCACTTCTTGCCCCATCCCGCTATGATTTCATGACTGGAAAAATAGTTAATGAATTACATTCTTGGTGTGTCTACTGACAATAACTAGAGTGAGGTAGGCGTATGCCTTTCTACTCTGCTCTAGAGGCTGGATGAACCCAGTCTCCTTATTCACTCTTGTGGATCTTTGTTATCTCGCCATGTGAGTGCCGGTTTGTGCTGCCCTCTGGAAACACCCTAATCTTAGGCTCGCTTTCTCATCTCCCGCTACTGTGTGCCAACTATGAGAGCTGTGTGCAAAGACCTCACTGGGTGCTGGCAGGGTGGCGATGGTGGAATCTGGTGTGATTCATGCCCTATTCTCTCCCCCCCCCCCCCCCACACTCACACACAAACGGGAGCATGACTATGACTCAGAGGTTGCACTTCAAAATGCCACCGGAGCCATGGGACACTTGCAATAGCATGAACTTGTTGTTTGCTTGTTTTGTTCAGCGCTTGTAAACGTTACTTTTTGGAATACAACTCCAAAAGAGTTTTTTTTAAAAAGCTTTGCAAAGTTCTGTTTCTGATTCATCGATTCTTCACTATTTGAGTATTTGTATTCACTGGTCACATGCTTGGCAAACTTGTTTAAGACCTAATAGAACCACAGTCCTGTTTCTGGAAGCGACGAGTGCGTACATGTGTGTCTTTTGTTTCTGGGGTCCTTGGATCATTTTCATCGACATCCCCCACCTTCCCTGATACTGGTGTCTGTCGCGTGTAAGCCCAGCACCAAGGGCTAGGAGGAAAACCACAAGCTGTGACCACACATCAGATTGTCATCACATTTCCTGCTTTGTCCCCAGTTCACACTCATTGGGGAAGTGAAGGAGGAGAGAAAGGATGGCACTGTCATAGCAACAACTTCATAACACTTCTTGCCTTGGTATGCCTGCTTGACTAGTCATTA
The DNA here is from genome assembly GCF_035594765.1 of Anolis carolinensis. Taxonomy (NCBI): domain Eukaryota; kingdom Metazoa; phylum Chordata; class Lepidosauria; order Squamata; family Anolidae; genus Anolis; species Anolis carolinensis. Next base: position 32,524,638 of record NC_085846.1, on the reverse strand, counting down.
TTTCATTCCAACAAACATTCACTTGCCCAATGGCTTTTTTGTTCTCTGAGAGCTTGTGCCCTCAGGCTTGAAGAAAATAGTACTGGAACCCATTCTTTTCCTAGAGGAGCTAGCTTCTGAGAGAGTACATAATACAGCTGTTGTATACAGACTTCGAAAGGTATGTTATCTTGATCCTAATAATACTCCAGGTTTCAGGGGTGAGGGCTTAGGAGTTGTTTTATTCTTCGTTCCCTAGATTATATGAAACACAGTGTAAAAACTTGTATTTTAAAAATATTTTAACCATATAGTATGAGATCATTGAAGTATATTAGTGGTTAAAAAGGTGCTGCTAACAGATTTCTGTTGCCAGATTTTTCGTGACCCCCAAAATTGAACTAAGGGGGCCCTATTTTGAGCTAAAGGAACGTTGTGGGTTGTTTGGAGCACTGCTTCTTAAATGGTGGTTCCCAAATGGGGTCCCCTTAGCTCAATATTGGGGGTCACGAAAAATTTGGCAACATAAAAAGGTTTCTGAATGCAGAAATCTATTAGCACAGTGGTTCTCAACCTGGGGTTCCCAGATGTTTTTGGCTTTCAACTCCCAGAAATCCCAGCTGGTAAACTGGCTGCAATTTCTGTAGTTGTAGGACAACTACATCTGGGGACCCCAGGTTGAGAACCACTGTGTTAGCAGCACCTTGCAGTGTTTACAGTGGACTTTTACAGAAATTCCTTCAGCTGTACTTCATAAAAAGAAAAATCAACCTATTTATCAAGTCTTGCAAATGCTGATTTATTGTCTGTAAATGTTTGATTTTTATACCTATTTTATATATATACCTGTGGTCTTGTAAAAAATTCTCAGGTAGAAATGCATCATTAAGAATTTTTTCATGGAAAGGGGTCACGATTGGAAAGGTGTTAGCCCTGGTTTATAAGAAAGGCTGCACCTCATGCATGTTAGGTTCTGTGACTTGGAAGTTTTACATTTGCATTTGAGATTAAGGACCTGACTGAGTCAATTTAGTAATGAGAAAGACAAATTCTACGTAGATCTGATGTGTTTCATATCGTAAGTTTCAGAGGATTTGTAACTGTATTGACAAAAATTCTGAGGCTTATTGCTTAAGCCTCTCTTGTAGATGGCAGTCTGTTTTGTCCTTGTTTTTTGTCTTTTGTATGCTTTTTCGGCCATGGCTCCAATAGTGAAGGTGCTCCAAAAATACTGGAGTCAAAAGAGGCATAGTGAATCATTCTTTTACCAACTAGCCAAGAAAGATCTGATATTTTAAAGTCTGGAAATTACTATATACATTTGGATACAGTTGGGCTTCGCTCAGTGGTTGCTATTAAACAGTGAAGATATAATATAGAACCAGTGAAGATTTATTTACTAATTTATCATGTCAGAAGCGAACCGAGGGTACAAGTTGTAATGTATTTGAAAACACAAATGAAGTTTTAAAAACTTGGCATTATACTAAATGTACTTTGACCAATAGCTAGCCACTTGGAGTGCCTCTGGTTTTGCTATAAGAAGGTCCTTGTGGCTGGGCTCAGACTGCATTGTAGTAGGTGGTCTGTGGTTTACATTTCTCCACCCCCGCATGTCCTGTACTCCACTTTGTAGCCCCACTTCCTAAGGTTGGCCCTGCATCTCGTGGTGCCAGAGCACAGTCTGTTCAGCGCCTTCCAAGTTGCCCTAGTCTTCTGTGTGTCCAGGGGGGAGTCTCTCATCTAGCGTCAGCCACTGATTGAGGTTCCGGGTTTTGGCCTGCCACTTTTGGACTTTTGCTTGCTGAGGTGTTCCTGCGAATATCTTTGTAGATCTTAGAAAACTTTATTGATTTAAGGCATTGGCGTGCTGGCAGATATTCAAACAGGGGATGGGCTGGAGATGTCACTGCCTTGGTCCTTTCATTGCTAGCTACTGCTTCCCAGCATCTGATTAGATGCTAATTAGATGAAGATTAGTTGCTAGAAACAATTCTGGATCCAGGCAGGTCTTCCAGTTACAGAAACAGGGTGACTTTCTGCAGAAGCAGTTTATATTTGTTCTGTTTAATTTTTCAGTATTTTGGTACAATGTAGATTTGAGTAGTTTGTATTACCCTGTGTCTTGCCTTGTGTGCTCTTAGCTAGCATGGTACTTCTGATGGTAGAACAAATGTTGTCTCATTGCCAATGACGAAGGAAGCTTCAGCTGACTACATGGTCAATCTAGCACGAGTCCCATCTGGTTCTTTGCCGCTGGCAACAGAAATTCTTCTATTGGTTTTGGAATGGCTTTTGAGCAATGCGTAAAAGACATTATTTTTTTTCTCTGAATTATATTTTTGCTGTGTGTTCTTAGCCTAGTTATCATCCAAACTGACAAACATCTAACTCCCATATTTGGATATTACCAGACAGGTGTCTGTTGAATCATGAACAGTGGATGTAAGCATCTTGGAATGAATCTCTCTTTGGTTTGCGAGAAGAAGTGAAACTGGGCAACACTAGGAATCGAAATCAACAATGGGGAAGTTGTGGGTGGGCACGCTCTGGTTGCAGGGCTGACGGGAAGCCCTCGGTTGGCATTGTGCCTGGGGTGTGCCAGGTTGGGTAAGGATAGCAGTAGGTTTGCATCTCACCCATTTTCCAGGCCTGTAGGCCTAATGTGTAGCTTCAAAACACACTGTGTAATATAATTATCATTATTTAACAATGCCATGAACTTTGACGACATACTTTTGCCCTGATTGGGAGCCCAGGAGCAGTGGGTGGGATTTCATCATGAATTTCTGTTCTGAACTTCCAAGCTTCCCTGGTGTTCTTTGTAAGACATGTGGATGGACTTGATACAGCTCAATGAAGGAAGGAAATCTCAAGCAGCAGTAATGAAGCATCTGTGCAAAATATCACGTGGTCCAGCTTTTGCCATATTTACAGCTGATGCTGTCAGTGTTCAGACGAGAGAGATTTAAAAACATTTTGTTCACTGCTTAGCCTTTTAAGGTCCTTTCAGATGTGTATCACACAAATACACCCACACAGAAGTGAGTCTTAATTTGAGATACCATCTCTGTTCCTGGACAGAGATGAGCACCATTAGCTCCCTTCTCACTGCTATCACGTGGACTCCATTGCCCTTATTAAAAGACATGTTTGATGCAGTGAGTTTTTCTGTTCTACCACCATTGCGCTTGTTTCTAGTCTTTTTCCATTGCCATTAGATAATAAACATGAGCCCACAGGTTTGCCAAGATCTTGAGCCAGCTAGACCTGATTTATTCAAAACTGGGGGAACTTAATTTTTTCACTAGTGACTATGGATTGGAGATTAAGGAAGTTGTAGTCTAAAAAGCAACCTTCCAAGTTCTGGATTTGCTGGATGCTCATATTCAAGGCATAAAGAGGCTATTGATGGGTGTGTATGTGTACCAAGACTTCATTGATGCCTCCTCCCTCTCTCTACCTATGTTAACAGACCAGAAACCATCATGATTCTTCTCAGTCTACCCTTGTACTCCAGTCCTCCTATTTAATGTCCATATTGCGAATATAGAATCTCTGTTCTCTTGCTAATATTTATGGATATACTGGAGAGGATTTGTCCCATTTCACCCAGCTCTATCCTTTAAAAGATGGTTGTGGAATGTATGACTTACCATTTTACCACATTCTTTCTCGCCATTAGCTGGACTAGCTGATGGAAATGGAGTTCAACCCACCCTGGAGGTCCTGGATCCCTTCCTCCTTCTAACCCAATTCCTCTGCCTTGTTTATAGGTTATATGGTACAAGGTTAGAAGGAGGAAGGGATCTAGTTGTGTTGGACTGGGATGTATGTTCTTCAATCTACAAAAGGAAAAATGTCCAAGGGTTCTTGTTTGTTGTCCTTAGTGAACTGAGTAGTCCCCGTTATCATCTCCATCCCATCCCCTGGTTATTTAATCTAGTCATTCGTTTTGAATCAACAAGCAGGTATCTTTCTGGAGTAGTTTTCCTGGGACAGTTACTGGGACAATAAAAATTGATATACTTATGGAAGAACTTCACATTGTCTGCTGTTATACTGTAGAAGCAACATGCACAAATTTAATGTGTGCATTTAATGATTTAAAATGTGTACTTTTAAGTCTACATGTGGTATAAATTTAGTCTTGTGTGCGGTAATGTGTGTAAAATATATTGCCATTGTTATGATATTGCTTTGATTATGTGCAGTGGCAAGGGTGTGTTAAATCACACTTCCAAATTGCATGTTTTTCCATCTCCATGGACAAGAGTCCTTAGCAGTGCTTTGTGGAAGATGACAGGGGACCACTTCAAATGGCAGTGCCCCTTTGTTATACAACTTTTAAAAAATGATTTAAACCATACATAACAATACAAACATCTTGGCTCAAAAAATAAGAATAAGAAGGAGGAAGCCACAGCCATTTTGTGTGTACTCTGTTCCTCTTGTTATGTCTCCCCATAGTACCTAGGGAGGGGAACCAGTGATTTCATTTTCCCCTTTCTTTCCCCCTACCCCCCATACCTTTTGTTCTTTCATTTTCTTCCTTCCTCTTTGGGTTTATACAAATCCCACTAGTGAATTATTTCATCCTTCATGCTTGGCTGCAGCTTTGCTCCCATTTCTACTTTCTCATCCATTACCATTTCCCAGAATGGGCTCAGAAATTGGACAAAGAAGCAACAGCCAATCAGACTGTGTGTTTTAATTTGGGTTCCCCCCCCCCCCCCCCGTTCTAAATTATGCCTTAGTCCTTTTTCTGCAAAAGTGCCAAATTCCCACGTGCTGTGAGTTGTCTGTAGATTGTCAAAGGGGTAGATGCTCATTGTATAGCCAAAGGAGATGTTAAACCCTAAATAGAGGTAGGAATCATACAATACTTCAAATGTTGTAGACTGTAACTCCCAGCATTCCTCACCATTGGCTGTATTGGTTGGGACTAACTGCTTAGTATCTAGAATACTGCACGATTCCTATGCCAACCCTAGATTTCTTCTAGGCTACTTACTTCGTTGAAATGTTGGGTTTTGATCCTGTTACGTTGTTGTGTAACTTCCAAGTTATTTCTGATTTATGGCAACCCTAAGATGATCCTATATTAGGACTTTTTCGGGGGGAAATTTGTTCAGTGGTGGTTTGCTGTTGTCTTCATTTGAAGCTGCGAGAGTATGACTTGTTCAAGATCATGTAGTGCAGTTATTTTCAACTTGGGATCTCCAGATGTTTTTGGCCTTCAACTTCCAGAAATCCTAACAGCTGGTAAACTGGCTGGGATATGTTGTAGACCAAAAACATCTGGGGACCCCAGGTTGAGAACCACTGATCTAGTGGGTTTCCATGAATGAGTTTGGGATTTGAACTCCGGTCTCCAAAGTCATAGTTCAGTGCTCAAACTACTACACAATGCTACTTTTTTTCTGACCATGGTAATTCTCCCGGAATTTGACATGAACATTTTGATTGCTCCTTTAGGTGGTCAAAAATTGGGAATAGATGACGTTTCGAGTAGCTCTACTTTTCTTGGGCTTTAGTACAGTAGAGTCTCACTTATCCAACATAAACAGGCCGGCAGAATGTTGGATAAGCTAATATGTTGGATAATAAGGAGAGATTAAGAAAAAGCCTATTAAACATCAAAATAGGTTATGATTTTACAAATTAAGCAGCAAAACATCATGTTATACAACAAATTTGACAGAAAAAGTAGTTCATTACACATTAATGCTATGTAGTAATTACAGTAGAATCTCACTAATCCAAGCCTCGCTTATCCAAGCCTCTGGATTATCCAAGCCATTTTGGTAGTCAATGTTTTCAATATATCGTGATATTTTGGTGCTAAATTCGTAAATACAGTAATTACAACATAACATTACTGCGTATTGAACTACTTTTTTGTCAAATTTGTTGCATAACATGATGTTTTGGTGCTTAATTTGTAAAATCATAACCTAATTTGATGTTTAATAGGCTTTCCTTAATCACTCCTTATTGTCCAAGATATTCGCTTATCCAAGCTTCTGCCGGCCCGTTTAGCTTGGATAAGTGAGACTCTACTGTACTGTATTTACGAATTTAGCACCAAAATATCACAATGCATTGAAAATATTGACTACAAAAATGCGTTGGATAATCCAGAATGTTTGATAAGTGAGACTACTGTATTTGAAAATAACAGAAATGAATGTAGCTGATATATCCTCTAAAGGACCACACAATATTCTTATCTGCAGAGACTATTATCAATTGAGATGTGAGTCACCTGTCAATTTTCAGTGACTGCATGAATTTCAATGGATTTTCTTAGGCAAAGAATACTCAAGAGGTGGTTTTGTATACAGTAGAAATTTGGCCTTTGTGCTGAATTAAATGCATAGGCTTTCTGGCTTGAAGATCCTTCAGTTTTTTGTTGTGGGTGTCCATGAGTCATAGCGGGGATCTAAGAAAACCCTTGGGCCTCTTGCTTGAAACCCTTTTTCTTAAGCCTTAGTGCGACGTAGGTCAGTTTTCCTGCTGCAGAGAAAGTGTCCAAAAAGCTAGTTGTATAGAATGAGTCATCTTGAAAATGCATATACAGCAAATGAAAGTAAGGGGACTGTCTGGTTCCATGACAACCTCTCTTGTTTAAATGTAGCCTAAGTTGCTAGTTCGTATGAATGTAGTGAAAATTGAAAGCGTGTGGGTAGCATTTTAATAAAATGCATAAAAATGGAAGGAAACGATTCTTCAAAGACAATGCAAACAACGCCCACACTTCTTTTCCTTGCCCACCCCCTCGTATCAATATGAGAGTTGTTATATATGAGCAGCTATTCTCAGCTCAGTCACAAAAGGTTTCTTATATGTTTGCCTGGGGCTGTTTCTGACCACAGGTGAGCAATTATTTACATACCTGCACTAAACATTTGACAAGCCAGTATAGAGCAATCATTGGGTGAGGCTAACATTTAGATATCTCCCTAACCACAGAAACCAAGTTGATGGTTTTGGGCAGATCGCACACTCTCAGCCTCACAGAACACTGAATAAAACTTGCTCAGAAAACCTAGGATACATTCTCCTTAGTCTTGTGTATGCTAATGTGTGTAAAATATATTGCCATTGTTAACATAAGTGGAAAACTACTTGATGATAGCCCACAGCCACCATCACAACAACAAACTGTAGAGCGGTGGTTCTCAACTTGTGGGTCCCCAGATGTTTTGGCTTTCAACTCCCAGATACTCTTAACAGCTGGTAAACTGACTGGGATTTCTGGAAGTTGTACACCAAAACACCCAAGGGACTCACAGGTTGAGAACCATTGCTATAGAGTGTTGGTATTTTATGTTACACAAGACGTAACAGTCTAGGTTTCATTTCTTCCTTACGTTGCTTAGGTAATAATTCTCTCTATGTCAATAATAATAATAATAATAATAATTATTATTATTATTATTATTATTATTATTTATTTGTATTCCATCCTATCTCCCCGAGGGGACTCAGGGCTGACTCCAGCATACACAAGGCAAACATTCAATGCCTAGAAACAACTATAATACAGATAAAGGTAAAGGATTCCTCTTCTGACTCTGAGGGCTAGTGCTCATCTCCATTTCTAAGCCGAAGAGCCTGCGTTGTGCATAGACACATCCTACGTCATGTGGCTAGCATGATTGCGTGGAGTGCGCTTACCTTCCCGCCAAGGCAATACTTATTGATCTACTCACATTTTCATGTTTTCGAACTTCTAGATTGGCGGAAGCTGGGGCTAACAGTGGGAGCTCGCCCCATTCCGTGGATTCAAACCGCCGACCTTACGATCAGCAAATGCAGCAATTCAGTGGTTTAACCCATTGCACCACCGCGGCTCCTTGTGCTCACTCTATATTATTCAAGCCCAGTGGATGCTCATATATCTATATTGCACAGCACATCTTGAATAAATAAAACAAATCAAACTATGGAGTATTACCAAAATTTCAAAAAAGAACACAACAAAATCTGAAGTACTTTAGTTATTTATGTGTACACATGTGAGTGGAGAACTCCAGTTTATAAGAATACAAAAATCATGGCACCCAGACACTAACAAAAACAACAACAACCACCACCAGCACCACCACCATCCTAAGCACAGTAACTGGCATATAGGTTATGGATAGAGGTTAGAGAACATGATCTTTATGAAACGGTTATTTACTTCTTTCGCATCCCTCCCCTAATTTACAAATGAGAGCACTTGATACTACTTTTTTTAAATTGGAGTTAAAACTAGTCCATACTAGAATTCATTTCTGCCTTTTGTACAGCTGTGATTACAATGTTGTCAGAAGTTTTTGATTCGAACATAACCCATTAGTAGATTTCTGGAAGATTTACAATAGACCGGTGAGATTTTCTGAGTTATTTAAAAATAATAGCAGCAACGAAATGACAACATATTTTCCCTGCACTCGGCCATTCCATTTGCCTTGAATGATAGTGACTAATTCTTTTTAAATCTCATGGTAACCAGGAGTGGAAGGATGGGAAGCTACATTTGGTTCCAGTAATTCTGAACAAGTTTCTATGCTCAGCATCCTTGACGTCTATATCTATACATATCTTTTGCAACAGGCTTCAGTTGATGGGGCTTGAGATTCTACTTGAAAACAAAATAGAGCCTCTGAAGTCTGTCCAGCCCTTGTTAGATCAAGTAGAATGGCTCAGCATCAGTACTTTGGAAATGTTGCGTCTCTTTAGCATTTTGAGATAAATGCCAAGGTATCTTATGATTATAAGAGGAGAGGAGAATTTGTACCCCTCATACTCTCCAGCCCACCTACCCCCCACAGTGGCTGCTTTGGCTCTGTGCCCCCCAGAAAGTATCTTTGCAGTTACTTGGCCCCAGTCAGGGTGTCTCCTGTTTTCCAAATTGGCTTGAGATTGGCTACTCCGTGCCAGGCAAAAGATGCTGTCCAGCCAAATGTCCTCTTTGGCCAAAAGGAGGAAAAGTCTGCCTTGCTGCAACAAGCCTCCTGCTCTGCGCCAAAATGCAACCTTTTACACCCTGGGAAAGGAAAGAGTTACTCTCATGGAAATACTCCTTGCCATTTTCGACGTGCAATCCAAAGGTTGTGAAAATGTAACCTATCCACATTTAACTGGAAGCACAGTCTCACCCCACCCCTTGGAACTGCTCCGGATCGACTTTTTAAAAATGTTTTTGAACTGTTCTGCTCTTCTAAATGCTTTGTGTCTTTTAATGAACAGAGTTGTTGGGACTGAATCCTAACCTGGGACTGAGCCAAGCCCTCCGTCTCGGAAACACACTTTCAAAAAAAATTCTTCTCAAGTTCTGGAAGTGTGGGAGTCTTGTGGGCTACTCAAGGGGGAAGACAAATTGCAGATGCTCAGAGGCACTCCAAACATGCCTGAGAAAAAATACAGCCTTGAGAGGGAAATACACTCTTTGAGAGTTCAGATGTATGGGTGGATTTGTGATAGAGACTTGGAGTGCACTGCAGTGAGGAAGGATGTCAGGCATCAACTTCAGATCATGTGTTTTTGGAAGGACAGAGTAAAAGATGGACAGAGTTAGGGGCACAGCTGCTGGGAAATCGATCTCCATGAGTTGGATGGAAACGAACAAGAGCTTTCCAAGAAAACCTGTACCTTCCAGTTGGTTCTTGAGATGTTTCTAGCAGGCCATGTGGCCTGCTAGTGGTACTCTTCTGGGAGGAGATCATTTTATATTTTCCATCTCGGGCACTAGAACTTCATTGGGCAGCCTGGAAGGAGGGTTTTGTTTGCATGCATGGATGTGGAGGGGGCTTAGACTAGGAATAGTGCACTGACACCTCATCCTATTTGTGTTCAAAAACTTCCATTGGAATTGGCTTCCTTCGTTTGCTTCTTTGAGAAGAAGCGGGATGTGGGACTTCTATTATGTTTTCTATTAATCAGCATTTCCCCTAGTGGCCTGCACTCCATTCTCTCTTCCCCCCACCACCGTGATTTATGGTTAAGCAGGGGCAGCAGGTAGCCAAACCTCCCGACCCCTGAGTCATTTGTCTGGAGGGGCTGGCCTACCTATCACTTTCTGTCAAGGGAGAGGGATAAATGGTCTGCTCTGATAATTACCCACGGAGGTGGGGTGGGCTGGGGGAGATCCGTCGGTGGTACGGGGCTTTCTGGCAACAAAGACCAAGGAGAAATTGTTTCCAGATTTGGGGTGGGATATATAGGAGGAGTCATCTTTTGGGATGTGCAAGAATCCCTACCCCCGCCCCCCACCCCAATTGAGTCTTCCCCATTTGTCATTCCCATGTCTTTGGTCGCTAGGATCTTTTTCGCCCTACCCAAGCAACATATATTGTGGTTGAATGAGACTGAGGAATGGTAAAGTGGATAGGATTTCTTCTCTCCAATTGAGCTGTGGACGTTAGCCTTTATTCCATACATCCTTAACTATGGACGTTTACTGTATGGTTTGAATCAAGGCAGGGCGTTGTTTGCTGACCCTTGCTCGAATGCTGACTCGGGTATTTGAAACGAGCAAACCTGTCTTGCTACGACTTCCTAAAAGGATTAGGCCAGTTCCTTTTATAAAGTTATAAAAGAACATACTGAGGGGTTGCTTATTTTCCTGGATTTGTTTAAACTGGAATCAAAAAAACACTGCCAAGCAGAACAATCATGAAAGGGCAGGGTATTCACAAAAACGAACAATGAGGCATAACTTAGTCATCACTGTCAGGACGGAGTTCTTTGCTTTTCTTTAATTAATTGTTTTTGTCTTTTATTTCTGATTCACACTTGTAATATGCACAGTGTTCATCGCCATAAATTATCCAACATGAAGAAGTAAAAAGGGATCTTTGAGGAACCTGTGTTCCATTGTAAAGTTGCTATGGATGCCTTTTCACATGTTTATGTGTATGTGTATCTGTATATAGATAAATACTGTAGATAGAAAAAAATAGTATAATCTTTCCAGAATTTGGAAAATACTCTTTTTTTTAAGACTGTGATTATCAGATTCTTTCATATAACAAGCCCCCAAAGTCACTTTTTCCAAGATATTTTCTAAAGGGTTGCTGTGAGTTTTCCGGGCTGTATGGCCACATTCCAGAAGCATTCTCTCCTGACGTTTCACCCACATCTTTGGCCATTTTTGGTTTAAATTTATTTAGCAGCTTGTTTTTTTTTTTAGTTTTAAACTTTTTTTTAAGTTTTAAATGTATTTATTGTGCAATGCTTTTGACACAAAATAAATAACCCACATCTATGGCAGGCATCCTCTGGTTGTGAGGTTTGTTGGAAACTAGGCAAGTGGGGTTTATATATCTATGGAATGCCCAGGGTGGGAGAAAGAACTCTTATCTGTTTGAGGCAAGTGTGAAAGTTGCAATTGATCATTTTGATTAGCATTGAATAGCCTTGCAGCCTCAAAGCTTGGCTGCTTCCTGCCTGGGGGAATCCTTTGTTGGGAGGTACTTAGCTGGCCCTGATTGTTTCTTGTCTGAAATTCCATGTTTTTGAGTGTTGTTCTTTATTTACTGTCCTTATTTTAGAGTTTAATACTGGTAACCAGATTTTGTTCCTTTCCATGGTTTCCTCCTTTCTGCTGAAATTGTCCACATACTTGTGGATTTCAGTGGCTTCTCTTTGTCGTCTGACATGGTGGCTGTTAGAGTGGTCCAGCATTTCTGTGTTCTCAAATAATATACGGTGTCCAGGTTGGTTCATCAAGTGCTTTGTTATGGCTGATTTCTCTGGTTGAATTAGTCTGCAGTGCCTTTCCTGTTCCTTGATTTGTATTTGGACGCTGCGTTTGGTGGTCCCTATGTAGACTTTTTGGTGGTTCCTCTGTAATCCACAGCTGCATAGTATACGGTAAACTCCTGCAGAGGTGAGAGGATCCCTCTTGTCTTTTGCTGAACGTAGCATTTGTTGGATTTTCTTAGTGGGTCTGTAGATAGTTTGTAGGTTGTGTTTCTTCATCAGCTTTCCTATGCGGCCAGTGGTTCTCTTGATGTATGGTAAGAACACTTTTCCTCTGGGTGGATTTTTGTCTTTACTCACGTGGCTTGTTCTTGGTCTTGCAGCGCTTCTGGTGTCTGTGGTAGAGTATCTATTGGCCTGTAATAGCTCAGTTTACTCCAGTCTTGGCTATGGAACCTTGATATTTATACTTAAAGTCCTGCCTTGGAAATGACTTTTTCACAATGTCCAAATATTCATATATACATGACTTTACAACTCTTGTCCTGTTCACCTGTGCTCACTCTTTACTTTTCTGTTTCCTGCAGCTTGTGGACTGGACCTCGCCTGCCTCCCTGCATGCTTTCTTCAGAGGGCCTGACCCAAGAGACCTCCATTTGAAACGCACTTGAAACTTTGGAGAATTCCATCCATTCATCAGAGGAGTTTTTTAACAGACTGAACACTTGTGGCCGTACATCACAGACACCCCTGCCTGGCCCTTAAGTCAAGGGGAGGCTGCGTTGACTTTGAACCGAGTTTTAAAAACTATTTTCATGGTCCTGAATTGGTGTTCCATGGCAAGTGCTCCATATTCAGCTCCTATGTGAGTCCCTTTCCCAAGGATCAGGCCCGTGGAGAGTGCCAGCGATGGCGAGCAACAGCAGCTCCTGTTCCACCCCAGGGAGTGGGCATCTCAACAGCTACCCAGTACCTCACTATGCTTTCTTCTTCCCACACATGATCGGGGGTCTGTCGCCTCCGGGTGCCCTGCCAGGGATGCAACACCAGCTGCCGGTCAGCGGGTACAGCACGCCATCACCAGCCAGTAAGTATGGCACATTTAAAAAGTGCTGAGGTGCAGGTATGATTTTGGGAGACCCACTTAGAGTGATGATGGATCCAACACATTTAGACTGGGGAGGGCTGTTTCTGAATGCACAATTTACATAGTTATTTTTTGACTTTATATCCCACCTTTCTCCTGAGATAGAAGTCCTTTACTGCATTTGTTACATTTTTCTGAGTTTTTTTTATATGGATCCTATAGGGAACATATATAGTGGCTAAAGGTTATTTACACATAGTTTACATGAGACATACAAGGTACATAACAGAGATAATGTCTCATATAACTGTGTATTGTAAATAATCTTTAAGGTAAGGTAAAGGTTTTCCCCTGACATTAAGTCCAGTCGTGACCGACTCTGTGGGTTGGTGCTCATCTCCATTTCTAAGCCGTTGTCCGTAGACACCTCCAAGGTCATGTGGCCGGCATGACTGCATGGAGCGCCATTACCTTCCCGCTGGAGTGGTACCTATTGATCTACTCACATTTGCATGTTTTCGAACTGCTAGGTTGGCAGGAGCTGGGGCTAACAGCGGGCTCTCATTCCGCTCCTGGGATTTGAACCTGGCACCTTTTGGTCCGCAAGTTCAGCAGCTCAGTGCTTTAATGCACTGTGCCACTATATATTCCCTATAGGATCCATATCAAAAAAACTCAGAAAACTCAAATAATAGGCTACATTCCACCTGATGAAGACTCTCTTGAGTAGAAACCGGTTGTGGTTTTGGAGTCTACTATTCATAGTAAAGAAATAAGAACAATTATTATATACTGTATAAGAAGAGGAGTCAATTCATGTATTTGGAGTCTACTACTTCCCAGTAAAGAACAGTTATTGTTTACAAGAAGAGGAGTCAATTAATCTTTTGAAAACCAACTTTGTATATGTCAGGTTCCTATGAGCATTCCTTTTTCCTTCCTGGTCCTTGAAACGCTGTTGCATTTTAAACGGTATTTAAAATGTATCCCAGATAAACATTCAGAAGTTTTAAAACTTGTAAAAGTGGAGTGATCAGATTTTTAGTTCAGCACGTCTGGGGCGTATTGGCTGGAAGAAGGCTAAGGAAATGGATACGGTGATCCCACTATTCAGTTGGCTGTAATGTATGCCTATAAAGCAGGTGATGAAGTGGGGCTCATGCTGTGGGTCCAGAACAGAACTTGGAAAAAGTGATAGAATTAGACCTGTTGCCTAGAATTACCCAGAGAGTGTGCCCCACATGAGGGAGTGTGGGAATCCAGAAACATAACTTTCTGAGATCCTCCTATGAGTGCTCTTGAAATTCCGACTGACTTCGAAGCAGTTCTGTTTCAAGCGTTGCATCTCAGTCCTGTCGTATTTCTGTTACAGCTGCTGTGGAAACAGTGTTCATTATTTTTAAAGACCTTTGTACTTTCTCAGGGCTGAAGTGAGAGTGTTAACTTTTTTAAATTATAGTTTCTCACCTCCACTTAATATTTAACTAAATGTTGAAATTACAGCACTAAGTCAATATTTCAGCGTTCCAAAATTAAATACAAGCAGATCTTGCCAATCTTTTCATAAAAGTCTGAAAATCACGTGGCTTGACACATGTCCAGGAACATGAAATGAATTCAGGAATTTTGTATTCAGACTTTCTTGTGCGTTTGATATCCCATGTTAATTTTGAAAACTGGAATCTTTTGATCGTCTTCCACATTTGATTGCTGAGATACAAAAATGGAAGAAAGTGTTCATAATATATACATGCATTTACATTTTTATTGGCACATTCGCATACAATACACATGCATATATATGTAAACAGTCATGTGTGTTTGAGCCGATACTCTCTCTGACTGCATATCTCTTATATTTTGTATACTGCTATTCTTGCAAGAGCATGGAATGGCATGTAGTTAAAGCCACCATGTGAGATAGGTAAAACAGTTGGTGATTGTCCAAGGCCACCCAATAAGTTTTATACCTGAGAAAGAACTTGAACTTGGATTCCCATGTTGAAACCAAATGCTTTAAGCCATGGTATGCAATGCTATCTCTGTAGGGTCAGCCCGTTTTGGTCTGGAGGGCAGTATGTTGAATTAAGGATCCTAGATGGCTTTGACATAAACTTTCAGTTACAACAGACTTGTTGAGTAACTTTCTGAAAATTGTATTGCCTCTAATCCTTAGTTCCTTTATAATTCTGGAATAATGGTATAAGTTCTTGCAGGATGAAACCCAGCAGATATAGGACAACATTCTTCATGTTTAAGGAATAAATAACAAGAGCTTGAAATAAGACACTAAAATGAAATTAAATGGCATAACAATAATAACCCTTTTTATGAAATGGACATGTTAATAATATTGCATTATTGTTATATTTACTTGCTTGAAATAAGGTTATTTTCAGGGATTTGGGGCTATTTTTCTATTTTTAATACCAGATTAAAATGCATTATTATAAAAACCACATTAAAATGCATTAAAGTAACATTACCCACAAGTAACTGGTGATACGTTTGGTGCCTTCTTAAAGGTAATATTATCACATTCACTTTTTAAAAACAATGTTCCTAAGGCTCTGCAAAACGCAAGAAGGAAAGTCTGCACTTGACCTGAGGACATTTTTGAAATAGGAACCTTTATGTACAGATCAAGGATCATAGTTACTTGGGATACATTAATGTCACTTCTTGCTTGCGTTTGTTTATATGTGAATATAAATCTATATATTGCTGGGAAGGATTTCCCAGCTGGAAATAAGGAAGACTGGATATAGATTTTACTAAGTTTTCAGAAGAACATTTTCCCTGTTCTTCCTATGCCCACCATTTTCCAGTGGGAGAACAAAGGAAAGCTTGACTGGTACTCTTCTTTGGGGCAGAAACGTGCGTCAATGCTGTGCCAGTTCATGGGAAATGGGAAACACCCATTTGCTGGATCATTCTTCCCAGGATATATCACTTGGAATTAAAAATAGCTGGCCACCGAATGGCATTCTGCATTAACCCTATCGTGACATTTCAGAGTGTCCCAGATCAGAGTTCTGTGCTCACACTGTCATACTTGTGGATGCACAAGTTCTGGTGAGCAAATACGTGCCTCAATTTCAGCACAGGAAATACTATGTCTGGGTATTTTGTATGTAGTTTGCATCCCACTATAACAGTAAGGTTTTGCATCTCAAGTTCAACTGATCAGACTCTGAAGTGGGGATTCATCTTGGGTGAATCTTTCAAGAAAGTCTCTCTTACCCAAAGTGTTAGGGCAGTTGAAGCGAACACATCTTCTCAGGTTCATATTCTAAAATCAGGTACAAACTGATACTTCTAGTTTATGTAGGGGAAGATGATTGCCTGTGGATTGCTGTATTTCACCGCATAATAGTCGCAGTCTCCCCTTTTTCCAGCTGAAAAAAGGGAGTGCGACTTGTACAGTAAATAAGTATGATAAAATGGAATATATACTTCATGTTTTCCTATCCCCCCTACAATTTACCCCGATCTGTCCCACATGATGTATTGTTTTGCTTAAATACAGAGCTGTTTTATATGTTATTTTTGGGTCTTGGCAACACATAAAATATGTTACTTTGATGTAAGATTCCCAATAAATTGTCCATTTGATATATGTACCAAGGTACAAATATCTCACCTTCTGATACAAATTACAATCAAATAATATGTGTCTTCAATTTCAGGTGCTCCACAGATACAAATCCGTTCTTTATAAGGGATGATGTAAAACCTCCCATATCTGACCATTGTATCAAGATGATCAAATCTAGCTCGAGTGACTACCTCCCTAAAATGTTTTGGCATTAGAATGTTTAGATAGTTGGCAATTTGAAAGGTACGTTTATATCGACTCAGCCATTTTAGGTTAGCAACCTTGCTGAGGGTGGCTATCTTTTTGTGCTTCTATGTCCAAAATTCTTTGTATAGCACTGGTTTTTACTTGGTCTCTTACAGTGCAGGATGTGACTATTACTTGAAAAAAATGAAAAAAAATCAACTCTGAGGCTTCACTTGGCTGACAGCCAAGTGAAGCTCCAAAGCTCCCAGAAGGCAGGCGTGTGGGCAAGTCGCACCCTTCATTCACCCACCCAGGGAAGTGTTCAGGCAAGTGAATGAAGGGTGCGACAATTATGTGATGAATATTGAAATACCAATTTCGCCATCCTGAAAATGGGGTGCAAGTATTATGTGGTGCTGACTATGTGAGGAAATATGGGTCTATGTAAGGACTTGGGGAAGCTATAGTAACTTGTTCAACATTAGTTTGTAGAAGGGGCAGGATATTTTTTTTGTTGAACAGTAGTTAAGGAGACATTTGAAGGGTCATATTATATTTTCCATCCCTGGATTGATCATAATAACAATAATAATAATAATAATAATAATAATAATAATAATAATAACAACAACAACAACAACAACAACAACAACAACAACAACAACTACTACTACTACTTCATTTGCAGTCTGTCCTATCTCCCCGAAGGGACTCAGGGCGGCGTGAGGTTACAAAAGAAGTTAGTCCAAGTGTGTTCAGTCCAATTTATTCACAAGTGTTTGTAGGATTGTAGGCTTAAGTTGGTATATAAACTGTTGGTATATAATAAATTAATAGGTAAAATTAAAGCCAGTCTTCCAGACAGGTTCATGTGTTATTGTCTTTACATGAAGAATTAACTTTTGCAATTTTGTAGCCTATTCATAGTCTTTGCTGCCATGGTTGACTATGGTAGTGTTAGCAGTTTTTTTTGTCCATGTCATCAGTCAGGATTCTGGATCAGACTGAGTTTAGAAATTTAGGTGAAGTGGCATTGCTCTTGCTATGTCTTTTCAATTCGCTTTGGTTTCTTAATAAAATTATTGGTGAAGTCCCCCAGGGTCCCTCTGTTTGTGCCTGTTCAGGGCAACAATTTAATTATGAAATTATTCAGATTATCCCCGCAAGAGTAAATTTTTAAATTGTGAAAAAATTTGATTGCTCTCTTTGCCTGACTTCTGTTGCTTTTTGGGGTCGCTTATCCCTTATTTATTTCTGTGATTGCCAGCATTAGAAACTTGGATCTCTTATACCTGCCATGGGAATTGTCTTTGAGGAACTTTACACTGCACCTTTCCCCTAAAATTGCTGTAAGCACAGGGAACTATGTCCTCCCACCAGTCTGAAATATGTCTTTGACCTTTTGCTATAGACACTTGTAGACAACTTGTTCTGAGGTATTCTGCCTGTTTTCAAAAATGAAACAACTCTCTCTTTCACAATGATTGTGTACCAACAAAACCCCACCCTACCCCTGCCTCTTCCAGCCCTCCAGATTTTGGCTCAGACTACGCCCCTGAGTACAGCTGGTGAGGAAAAGCATATTGCCGGAGGGTAAGGAAGATCATTTTGCAAGGAGGCAGGAAATTAAAAAATTAGGGTTGAGTGAGCTGTTGCTTTTCTAGCAAATAAAGAAACAGTGAAGGAACCCCCACTATTAATATGCACTACGGTAATAAGTGATTACGTGTTGTAACCACTACTATACATTGACTTTCATTGGGTAGTAATCTTGGTTTGAAAGGATTTGACATCCTCCTTCCCAATACCTTGCTTTTCTTAACTAGCTGTGCAGTCAAGATCATGTAGTATTCTTGCATATCAATTTGTACAGAATCCTGGCTATTGCAGCCATTGAACTTTTGGTGAAGAAACTAGTTTTCACTTAAAGAGGAAATTGGCAGATTATATTTTGCTAACCATGAAGATAAGATTTTTTTGCATGGATTTTTGTTAGCGCTGTACACTGTTCTCTGAAATGTCTTGTTATCTTTCAAGTTTGTGTAGATTTTTCCATACATTACCCTGTACATCTGGCTCCTCAAACCATTTAGAATTAACAAATACTCAAAACAATAAGGAGCATGCAAGAAAGTAAATTATGCATTGCTTGTGTCATGCTTATGGCAGAACTAGAGCATGGCTGCTTCTCTTTCCATCCATATCCACCCATGTTTTTCCCCCTTGATTCTATACTTTCCAGATTCTTTATCGCCATTATATTCAAGATTGTGAATAATGTATGTTACAAAACTGTTCAAGTCTTGAGCAATGGAAAGCAGAATTCCAACATCTTTATAAATTAAGCCAACTTTGCATAGTTGTTTATTTGCTTACTTTGGACAGCTTCCTCAACTCCCCCCCCCCCCCCCCCACTCTTGTTCCAGCTTGTTTTTATAGGAATGTTGATTTGTAGGCTAGGAAGCAATCTATAGGATTTCTGTGCTAAATTGGTGCATGTCCAGCATTCTAAAATCCAAGAGCAAGTTGAACTACCTTTCTCAATGTTTCAGGCTCTGCTAATTAGTTGTTTGTGGGAAGAAATTAAGAAAAAATGTGTGTTCCTTCCAGATGGTGTGTGTGTGTGTGCATGTATTTGTGTATTATATACATATGTTTTAAGGCATTTCTTAATTGCCTTTCATTAAAATATTAAAATATTTTAAATATTAAAAAGCAGTTAATAACTAGAAAAAGCAATACTAAACATAAATGTAGGAAAGTAACTTTGTTAGAGGATAATAGCATGGGAAAATGGGATAATAGCATGGTTAAGGGACAGGGAGTCCTTGTCCCTTATACCAAGGGTGATCAACTACCGTGTTTCCTCGAAAATAAGACAGTGTCTTATATTAATTTTTGCTCCCAAAGATGGCTAGGTCTTATTTTCAGGTGATGTCTTATTTTTCCATGAATTCACATTTATTGTTGAACAAAAAATGAACATTTATTATATACTGTACAGTACAAACCAGCATAACCAAACAAACTGTGAATCCTATCAAGAATTTCTTGTTACTTCCATTATTTCCATGTACAACATTATTTCCATGTACAATCTATGGTATGTACATTTACTGATCCTGCAAGCTCTGTTGTTCTGTTTGACGGACATGCTTCCAAACAAAAACTTTACTAGGTCTTACTTTTGGAGGAAGCCTTATATTTCGCAATTCAGCAAAACTTCTACTAGGTCTTATCTTCTGAGGATGTCTTATTTTCGGGGAAACCGGGTATGATTTTCCATACATTTTTGCTTACAATTCCAGTCAGCCCTAGCTAGCAAAGTTACAAGTCAACAGTATCTGGTGGGTTATAGTTGTCTACTTGTCTAGGTAGTATTATCACCAGTAGAAACTCTCCAGTGTTTCAGGTGGGGATTTTCCCCAGTCCTGTCTCAAGATATTCAGGAGTGAACTCAAGGCTCTGCATGTAAGATTCTATCACTGAACTAGAAAATCACGCGCAAGTGGGACATCAGAAGTGGAAGATCTCTTTCTCCATTGCCACTCATCTCACTTCAAATGGCAGAAGTACAGACTGAGGGTCATCCAGACGTCCAATTAAAAACACAAGCTCCCACGTTTTCACATGGGGCGTCCAAACGATACCCCACGTTAAAACAAATTCATTCTCTGTAAAGCAGGAAAATCCTGTTTTGTGATGAATTAATTTGATACTGGATTAGACCCGAGTCTTTGTGGAAGACTTGGGTCTAATGGAGTATGGCTGGTGTCTGGAATACCAGTCCAGACAGCTCTTTCGGGTTTTCCAGACTGGTTCAGTCCGAAATATCCAAGAGGGCTTTAACGTCCTCCCCAAAACCCTTTAAAAGGGGGAGGGAAGTAAAATAACTTACCCGGCCACGATTAAATGGCTGCCGGAGCTCTCCTGGCATATAGAAATGACGCGCCGGGAGAAGGGTGAGGGAATCGCTACTGCCCCAACTTTCCTGGTGTGTCATTTCTACACACCAGTAGAGCTCCGGCAGCAGTTTAATGGTGGCCGGGTAAGTTATTTTACCCCCCCCCCTCCAGTTTTAAGGGGTTTTGGGAAGGGATGTGAGTGTCATCTTGTCCTCCCGTAAGGTTTCGAGAGGGCATATGGATACCCCCCACCCCAAAAAAGCTCATACTTTTTTGGGGGTGTGTGTATTATAACCTGGGCACAACCGAGTTTAAAAAATGCAATTACTCCTGGGTTAAAGTGCTGTGTGGAACTGCCCTGAGCATCCCTTATCCAAGATCTTCCTAAGAAATTTTCCAGCTGGTACAGGTTGAGAGTATCCCTTATCCAAAATGCTCGGGACCATTAGTATTTTGGATTTCAGATTTGGGAATGTCTATATTTACATAATTTGCCTGTGTTTACATAATGACGTGTCTTAGGGATAGGACCCAAGTCTAAATACGAAATTCATGTATGTTTTGTATAAAATTTACCCACATAGCCTGAAGATCATTTATACATACAGTAGAGTCTCACTTATCCAATGTAAACGGGCTGGCAGAACGTTGGATAAGCGAATATATTGGATAATAAGGAGAGATTAAGGAAAAGCCTATTAAACATTAAATTAGGTTATGATTTTACAAATTAAGCACCAAAACATCATGTTATACAACAAATTTGACAGAAAAAGTAGTTCAGTACACAGTAACGCTATGTAGTAATTACTGTATTTACGAATTTAGCACCAAAATATCATGATGTATTGAAAACATTGACTACAAAAATGTGTTGGATTATCCATAATGTTGGATAAGTGAGACTCTACTGTAATACATTTTAATGTTTTTGTGTGTGAAAGACAGTTTGCGTAGTTTGGACTATCAGCAAGCTAAGGCGTAACTTTCTCAACCATGTGGACAATTTAAAATCTTGGAAGTATTTCAGATTTTGGAATTCTGGGTAAAAAATGCTCAACCTGTATTGCATTTTAGGAGGGAGATCAGCATCTATATGAGCATTTGTACCAGAAAATCCATAGTCTCAGGAGCACATAAAATTCATTTCATCCTATAGAAGTTATGTTTGAGCACATGTTTTGTTTGCTATCTTTGTGGTTCCTTTGTAAATAAATGGCTGTGTCAGGGTTTTCAACCATTGGTCCTTTCTCCTCACTGTTGTTCCATCTCTATTTTTTGCTAAATTCTATGTGCTGAGAGATGCCGAAGTGTCTCATCTCATTTTCCCATGAAGTGGCATTGTGGGTTGTATGAAGAGGGCTGTATGAAAGACAACAACAGAAGTGCAGTTTGGACATCATTTCTGTTCTCTTTCTTTTATTTCTCCCTGCCCCCTTCCTCTCCAGGCAAGAGAGTCCTTTAAAAAATAGCTTGAATAGCAGGAAACAAAGATTTAAAAGGAGTAAACAAACCTCTTGACATACATGCAGGCCAAGGAGGAGAGCTTTTGCGGGGGTGGGTTTTGTTCAGTGGGGAGTTGCATTGATCAATAGAGCAAAAGCCTGGTTTGGTCACTCATTTTTTTCTCTGAACTTTATGTTGCCTGGGTTCAAGTTCGCAGTTATATAGAGGAGAGGGTCAAAAACATCAAAGAGCCAGGGGTTTTCTCTTGCCGTCTCTGACTTTGAATTTCAGCCACTTGTGCAGTAGCTGATGGGATAATCTCTGTTGCATCTTACAGGCATAGTGAGGTATAGGGTTGTTAGGAAACTGCGACTTAAATCCAAATGTTAATCCCAACTTGAGTAGACTATTGAATTAATAGGAATGGTGAATTCATATATAAATTGTGTTGATTCAGTCTCTAATTAGAATCAACATTTGGATTTACGTTAGTGGGGAGACAAACACATATACACATATTGTCTGGCATCCTATTAGTGACATACAGTATACAGTACATCCCCATTATCCATAGGATCCAAGTCTGTGTCAGGCAACACATTTCCTCTCTGGGCATTTTCTAGGTTCTCCAACACAACTGTAGTATACCAGAAGTCCTTCATTTCAATAGTGTTAGCTATGATCTGCAGTTTTGTGTATCCACACAAAGTGCGGATATGGGGGTCGTTTGTATATTGAGGCCAAAGATAAACTAAAAATGACTAGATTCTGGAATTGCACATACACAACTGTAGACATTTGTTAAAGATTTATGTTACAGGTTACTAACACAGGTTGATTGCTCTGCATTTTCCAAGTTGTAATGGTTTCTGCCAAGATTGGTGGCCTGTTTGTACAGAGGTAAAATCTGATTTTTTAAGTTTTATAACGATGCAGTAAATAGAAAAGTGAACAAAAGGTGGATGGAAATATGTACTAAAACATGTTATATACTTTTTTCTCCATAGTTGGATAACTACAGGTGATCTTGAATTTCTGTCCACTTAGGAAAAATGAATCGGGATTTCCTTCAGTTGTGTTCAGAAAAACGATTTATTTTTACTCTCCAATATTAAAATCTTGCACTGAAATCCTTTTCTTCTGACATTCACTGTGTGGGTCAATCCCTTCTAGTTATATTTTGTGAATTACAAATCCCAGAATTTCCTTTTCAACATGGTTGGGAGATTCCATTAAAAACAGCTTTCCCAACATTTCATATAAGTGACAAACTTTTAAGACATGCATCATTTTGTGGCACAGTAATTCAGTTTTATTTGCAAACTCGAGGTCAAACCAGCCCTTTATAAGAGGTTCAGACATATACATGAACTGTAATAAAGAAATGTATACTTTTCAGGCTGGTGACACACCTTTTTAACATGCATCATTTCACGACACAGTAATTCAGTTTTACTAGCAAGCCAGATGTTAAAACAATCCCTTATAACTGATACAGACACATGCATAAATTATAATAACGAAATGTATGGGGATACAACATATCTCATTAAAACTTTCCATTTATGTTTTAAACATATATGATTTATTGCTTATTTCACATAGATCAGGTTTCTGTTTCCGTTTGTGGGACACACCTACACACTGCAGCCGACACATTAATATATAATGACACACAGTTTGGAAAGTTCTGGTCTAAAACATACTCCAGAATCGTATGATTTGAAAGTCCTTTCCCCTTTGCCCTGATATATAGGGGGAAATATAGCAGTTTTTCAGTACCTTGTCATGTCCTCTCTGCATGTATTTCAGTGCGCCCTCTGTTACGTCTCACATCTTGCAGAATATGGCAACAAACATGGGTGTACTCTGGATCAAATTAGGCTGCGAGAAGCAAAAAGTTAAAAAAGCAAGTGAACTACAGGGGTAATGAATCACTCTTTATATTTTCATTATTAAAACCTACGTTTATAGCAGCGCACTGCAAGACTTCATATAGTGCCAAAGTAATTGGTTCCCCCAGAAACACACTTTACAATAGGCAAGGGCTGAAAATCTGTAAGCTGCCGCGATACAGAATTAGGCTGTAATGCTAAAAGTCCAGTGGGGGGAAAAAAGAATTCCAACGCATAACTTTGGAAAGCCTAAATTAAGGCTGGCCTCCTACGAGGTGCCATGGTTCGCATGCCTCCTTCAAATTTATGGGAGTCCTGCTTCGTCGTCTGCCCCCTTTCGCCCCACAAATGCCATTGGGCTCCCCTCCTTTCCAGGTCAGGGAATTCTGCCTCGGTCTTGGCACTTTGCCCTCCCCTCCACCTACTTGCCTGGGCTCTGTCTGTTGCATTCTTAGCATTTGCTCAATGGGGCAAAGTTCACCCACTTCTTGCATTCCCAGAGCTGGCGAGACTGGTTCCTTTTGCTTTGTGCCTCCCCTCCTCCCGCCCCAAATGCAGCGTTTTGGCACTGTCCCCATTTCTTCTGGGGTCCCAGATGCTTCCAAAGACACTGAGGGGCATTGTTTGTGTTTGCACGAGAGGTGACGCACATTAACACCTTCTGTCCTGGAAATTATTGTTGCCTTGGATTATTTGTTTGGGGTGCAAGAGGGAGGCGATTTGCATCATAAACTCAGAGGTTTAGTTATTTAATATTTTTGAATGATTGAAAGCAGGTGGAAGATGTTGTTGTGGCTTGCCCAGTGCCCCGTCTTTGGCACCATTTATACTGCCATATAATGCAGCTTGAAATTGTTTTATATAGTCAGCGTAATAAACTCATCATGCAGTTCAATGCAGTTTAACTGCAGTATATGAGTCTATACCAGGCATGGGCAAACTTGGGCCCTCCAGGAGTTTTGGACTTCCACAATTCCTAACAGCCGGAGGACCCAAGTTTGCCCATGCCTTGTCTTCACTGACCATATAATTCGGCTTCGAATGGCATTATAGCACTGCTACTGGGGCCTTGTGAGTTTTTTTTTTTAAATTAATCCAATCTTTTGAAACTTCTATTATTAATATTAATATTGAAATCAAGAATACAGTAGAGTCTCACTTATCCAAGCTAAACGGGCCGGCAGAACCTTGGATAAGCAAATATCTTGGATAATAAGGAGGGATTAAGGAAAAGCCTATTAAACATCAAATTAGGTTATGATTTTACAAATTAAGCACCAAAATATCATGTTATACAACAAATTTGACAGAAAAAGTAGTTCAATACTCAGTAATGTTATGTTTTTTTTTCCTTTTTTTAAAAACATTTTTATTGGGTTTTACATTCATAATTCATAACAACACTACTTCCCTTTTTTCCAATATTTTTTCCCTCCCTACCACCCACACCCTCCCTCCTCAACCACAGTATGTTTATATTAATCTTGCAGATCCAGCCACAGGTAAAGTCTTTGTATTTTTTCTTTAATGTAATCGTTGGCTCCTCCATTTTTCACCCAGTTGAAGTAGTCTTTCCATCTGTTTGTAATGTCCTTTTGTTTATTCATTCTTGTTACTTGGTTAGTCATAATTCCTGTAATATCTAACAACACTTGATCATACAAATAATCATTCCAATTATTTAACGTCCATTTCGATTTGTCTCTCCATCCTCTAGCAATCACAGCATGTGCTGCTCTTATTGTTACTTTCAATAACTCTTGGCACTCAGTTTTTATACTTGGATGATCCAGCACTCCCCAAAGTAACAAATCATTATTAATTTGTATTGTTATCTGTAATAAGTCCTGGATTTTCCCTTGTATCATTAGCCAAATTTTTTTTAATTCAGAACACTCCCACCACATATGTGAATAAGTGCCCTTTTCTTTATTACAATGCCAGCACTTTGAATTCTTCCCTTTTATCATATAAGACAGTTGTTCAGGAGTTCTATACCATCTTAATACCATCTTTTTTTCTAATTCATTATATTTTTCTGTTTTTATTTTATTTATGTTCCTAATTATTTCGTCTACTTCTTGTGTGCTTAATATTTTAACCCCATTCCATTTGTTACGTATTGCTCGGATCATAAATTCCTTATCTTCTACCATTAAATTGTATATTTTTGCCACTGTTCCTTTACTTGTTTTTTCTCTTGCATTTAGCAATTTATCTACCTTCAGTTCTTCAGTGGGCTGTGCACCCTCTTTTTTTACTTTTTCCCAGATCCCTCTTAATTTTAACCAATATTCTTTCCCCCCTTTTTCCAAAAGGTCTAGCCAGTTAATTATCCCTCCATCTTGTTTCCACATATCTTTTACCCTCCTTAATCCTTTTTCTTCTAAGGTATTTACCAACCTTTCAGGGAGTCCCATGCTCTTAATTGGGGTCTTTCCAGAAATTTTATTTGCCCATCGTTTTTGCCATTTTTTTCAGTAATGTTATGTTGTAATTACTGTATTTACAAATTTAGCACCAAAATATCACAATGTATTGAAAACATCGACTACAAAAATGCATTGGATAATCCAGAACCATGGATAAGCGAGACTCTACTGTAATAATAATAATAATAATAATAATAATAATAATAATAATAATAATAATAATAATTCATATTGAAATCAAGGCGTTAAAAAAAACCAACCTGTCACTTTTCCCCCCCAGTCACTCTGAATTCTGGTTTTGGGATAAGGTTTGGGATAAATAAAACGAATCACTATCTTTTTTCCTTCATTTTTATATACTGTAGAGTCTCACTTATCCAACATAAATGGGCCGGCAGAACGTTGGATAAGCGAATATGTTGGATAATAAGGAGAGATTAAGAAAAAGCCTATTAAACATCAAAATAGGTTATAATTTTACAAATTAAGCACCAAAACATCATGTTATACAACAGATTTGACAGAAAAAGTAGTTCATTACACATTAATGCTATGTAGTAATTACTATATTTACGAATTTAGCACCAAAATATCACGATGTATTGAAAACATTGACTACAAAAATGCGTTGGATAATCCAGAACATTGGATAAGTGAAACTCTACTGTAATTCAGATTTTTGACACAACATTGTGTCACTGAGGGGTGCATCTACACTGTAGAAATAATGTAGTTTGTTATCACTTTAATTGTTATGGCCTCAATGCAATTGAATGGTGGGAATTGTCATTTTCCAAGGTCTTTAGCCACCTCATGAAACTAAAACTCCCATGATTCCTGACAATTAAAGTGGTGTCAGATTGCATTAATTCTACAGTGCAGTGTAGATGCACCTTGAGGTTCTTCAGTGTTAGTGTTTTCCATGTTGGTGCCTTCCAGAAGTGTGGACTACAACTCCCAGGATGCCATGCTTGTAGTGAGTTATGGGAGTTGCAGTCCAGTTCAAATGGAAGGCCTCTTGTTGAGGAAAGTTATTCTGAAGTCGTACTTTTGGAGTTTTGAGATATCTTCAGCCCAAATCTTAATAGAAAACAGGCTTTTTCTCTTGGAACGTATTTCAGATCTTTTGGAAGGAATAATTAACAAGGAAGTACAGAATTGATTGTAACATTCTATTCTTCCTTTGGGGTAGGAGGAGGCCTGCAAGGAGTTTCCAGATGCCAGACTGCAATTCCCATCAACCCCTACCCACCATGGTTCTTGAGTAAGGATTATGGGATTTGAAGTCTAATAATTTCATATGGACAACTAATTAACTACCCATGTTCTAGGGCAGTCCATTATAATTGGACATTTAAAATATTTCTTAGTTCACTCTATAAGCAAAGTACTCTTGGGGGTCTTTCAAGAATCAAAGCTTATATTACTGTAAAACAGCAAAGCACGGATTGTTCTGAAATTTTAGGAGAGGGGAAAATGTTTGCTGGACAAAAGCCATTTAAAAATAAGGGCAGTAAAATAAAAGCCAGGACTGTTGAAACATTATGAAACCAAAATATAATGTTTAAAGAGTGGTAATATATATGTATAAAAGGATTTTGCTAGGCAATATAAAGATGTTGAAATAAGTGCCAAGCAAGCTGCTGGCGGAGCACATTCCACAAATAGAGGGGCCACTCTCAAGAAAGACGTGTTGTCGAAGGCTGGAATCACAGGGTTGCTGTGAAATTTCTGGGCTGTATGGCCATGTTGTAGAAGCATTCTCTCCTGTCATCTCGTCCACATCTATGGCAGGCATCCTCAGAGGTTGTGAGGTCTGTTGTAAACTAGGCAAGTGATGTATTATCTGTGGAATATTCAAAGTGGGAGAAAGAACTCTTGTCTGTTTGAAAAAAGTGTGAATGTTCCAATTAACATTGAATGGCCTTGCAGCTTCAAAGCCTGGCTGCTTCCTTCCCTGAGGGAATCGTTCGTTGGGAGGTGTTAGTTGGCCCTGATTGTTTCTTGTCTGGAATTCTATTCCAGACAAGAGACTGTTTCAACCAGAGAAGTCAGCCCATAGCAGAGCACTTGATGAACCAACCTGGACACAACATATTATTTGAGAACACAGAAATGCTGGACCACTCTAATAACCACCATGTCAGACTACACAGAGAAGCCATTGAAATCCATAAGCATGTGGACAATTTCAACAGAAAGGAGAAAACCATGAAAATGAAAAAAATCTGGCTACCAGTATTAAAAACCTCTAAAATCAGGACAATAAATAAAGAGCAACACTAAAAAAACAGGGGAATTATAGACAAGAAACAATCAGGGCCAGTTAATACTTCCCAACAAAGGATTCCCCCAGGCAGGAAGCAGCCAGGCTTTGAAGCTGCAAAGCCATTCAATGCTAATCAAGGTGGCAAACTGGAACATTCACCCTTTCCTCAAACAGACAAGAGTTCTTTCTCCCACCCTGGACGTTCCACAGATATATAAACCCCGCTTGCCTAGTTTCCAACAGACCTCACAACCTCTGAGGATGCCTGCCATAGATGTGGGTGAAACTTCAGGAAAGAATGCTTCTGGAACGTGGCCATACAGCCTGGAAAGCTCACAGCAACCAAGCTAAAGACCTTGTAAAATTACCACTACCAATGATTCCATAACATGGCCATGGCAGTTAAAGTGGTGTCAAAACTGCATTCATTCTTCAGTGTAGATGCATCTTCAGAGAGAACACTTAATGTTTCAATCTGCAGCGTTGCCAATGTACACAAACTCACATGTTGTTAATGCTGTAATAAAACACACTGTTAAAAGTCTTTTGTCGGTGTTGTGTGCACTCTTTCTCCCCGTCATCATAATGCCCACAAAGTCACTTTAATACCCTGCAGTCATTGTATTTTACAGAGCAGACTGCAAATGAGCCCTCGCACGACGACTTTTAAAAATGCCACAATTTTCTTCTTTTATATGACTTTTGGTCACACTTTAATAGTCCCAGATACCTGCTTCTTCAACAGGGCAGCCTTCCGATGTGTCACACTCGATCTAGTCTTGCCTGGTTTGTGTTTATGGCATGTCTGGGAAGAGAGCCTTGGTGGTTTTTGTTTTTTTGTTTTGTTTTAAATGGGGAGGGAGTTACAAGGAAAGTAGATGTAATTTTAATGGATGCAGCCAATGCAGACCTCTCCCCTCCCCCCCCCCCCCCCCCCCCCCGCTCCACTTTCCAAGCCTGCCTTTATTTGATAATTGCAGTGTTTATGCTTCTGCCACATTAACAGCCCGGCTGGATCCAGTTAATACAGGAGTAGTGAAGTGGGCCTTGCTTCAATTAGCAGCAAATAGGGCACAACATGTACTGGTGAAGGGAGAAGAGCGTCTAGTTGGGGGCACCCATTGGTGAGTAGGAGGGGGGCACAAAGGAAGCAATTTATTAAGTCTGGGGAGCAAAACAGAAACAGGTTGCAGTGATTTTGCTGTGGCTTGTATTCCCGTCCAGTGGGAGACAATTGGGAATGATT
This sequence comes from Anolis carolinensis, assembly GCF_035594765.1. Taxonomy (NCBI): domain Eukaryota; kingdom Metazoa; phylum Chordata; class Lepidosauria; order Squamata; family Anolidae; genus Anolis; species Anolis carolinensis. The sequence goes on along the minus strand of NC_085846.1, from coordinate 32,494,898 downwards.
TTAAGATGCGATGCTGTGGGTATGGGTTAGAAATTATTATTATTATTATTGGACAACAGTGTCCAGAATCCCCAATACCAATGATATGATGGTGTAGCAGTTTATTCTTTCCCACAGTGTGCTAGGGATCAGTGCCCAATTTGTGCCCATTGGCTGCTGCGGTTGCTTTCTTTCCTAGGAATTCTGCAGGACTTTCAATCACTTATGAATCAACATGTTAAATATATTTTCCCAGATAGCATGGCTAATAGCCATACTGGGTGGGAGAAGAGGGACTGTAGTATAAAAGCCACAACTCCAAGCATCTCTTTGGCTGTTGGTACAAGGTTCCTCTAGCCCAGTGGTTTCCAAACTTTTTTTGACCAGGGACCACTTTGACCAGGGTCCACTTGATCAGGGACCACCGCTCTCCAACATTAGTAACAAAAGGGTTACAAATCAGTTTTTGCTCAACTTTAGAAATGTTTTGGTTCTTTGGGGTGCTGATTCAGAATATTGCATTGGATAGACCACAGCAGCTCTAGTTTCTGATAGAGAACATATGCCATCCAGTAATCGCCATCTGCTTGCCCCCAGAAAACCATAATTAATTATCTAGAGCTGATGTAGTCTATCCAATGCAATTGTCAGCTCTGCGGAAAGTAGCAGAAATAAAATAAATAAAGAGGAAGGAGGTTTGGGGACCAGGTTTTCATTCTTGCAGCCCACTGTTGAGTCATGGCCCACAGGTTGGGAACCACTTCTCTTGCCCCTTTGCAGTGAGGGCAGATGTTAGATTTAATTTGCCAGTTTTGGGAAGGAAGAGGATATGCAGCCTACAGGAAAGGTCAGTATACCGTAGTGTCAGATTTCTAATAGGAAAAAAAAAGATTGTTAGGAGGATAGCATTCCCAACTCCTCTTACTCAAGATGTGTGCCATGTTTTCTTTTTTGCATGATGGTACCATTTCTGTTTGTTCCTTACGGATTTTTTCCTTCAGAAAACCTGTTTGCTTTTGAGTGTTTGCAATTAAAATTGCATGCTAGGAAGGTATGGTGGCCCTCTTTTTCATCCCTGGTTTCCAAATTACCGCCATTCCTAGTTGGTCTTTGGTGCCTCTTGGAACTATCTGAGGAGGGATTTTTGGAAACTTATCCTGTTACTGCCACTCCATGCTGTCGATGTGTAATTTGTATGTATGAGGCTTTGTATGTATTGAAGCTTTATTTACAAGCACATTAGAATGTCCTTAGTCTGGTTTTGGAGAATTGAAGCAACAACTTACTGGGAGCCATAGTCCAAAAATATATTTTTTCCAGGCTCTGGATTTTCTCTGTTCACTTAAAGAAGAGAAAAAGTCCCCTTGCAGCAAGCCCTCCTTTTCAGGACTCACATGTCTGCGCAGGATGTTCTGCATGCTCTAACATAAGATGTCGACTAAAAATGTGATTTTTCTCTCCCTTTTGATTTGGCAACTTTCTGTCAAAGAGGCAAAGCCCATTACGAATTGTTCAAGAATCCCTTCCTGTAATCTAAGAGAAGGAAATGTACGTACAAGAATTCAGCAAAGGATCCAGATGTGTAACATACGTTTTTTAAAAATATGTTCTCAAGAAAGAACTGGGTAAGCATCTAATTGATTTTGCTTTGGAATAGGAATAGCCTTCCGTAACCTGATAGCCATTGGCTAGCTTGGACTACAGCATGACCCTTGTAACCACAGGACATGTGACCATGGTTTCACTTACCCACATCTAACAAAAATGTTTTATTTTTAGTCCTTTAGTGCAAATTCTTAAGTACGCATCCTCTGGAGGTTGACCATGGAGCCACATTGGAGGACCTAGAAATGATGGAGAAATGCTAGAAGTCATTCGTTTCCTTAAGTTTCACATAATTCAGTGGTTCTCAACCTGTGGGTCCCCAGAGTTTTTGGCCTTTAACTCCCAGAAATCTTAACAACTAGTAAACTGGCTGGGATTTCTGGGAATTCTAGGCCAAAACACCTGGGGACCCATAGGTTGAGAATCACTGATATGACCGAATAGGGTTTACTAGTACAGTGGAGTCTCACTTATCCAACATAATCAGGCTGGCAGAATGTTGGATAAGTGAATATGTTGGATAATAAGGAGAGATTAAGAAAAATCCTATTAAACATCAAAATAGGTTATGATTTTACAAATTAAGCACCAAAACATCATGTTATACAACAAATTTGATAGAAAAAATAGTTCATTACACATTAATGCTATGTAGTAATTACTGTATTTACGAATTTAGCACCAAAATATCATGATATATTGAAAACATTGACTACAAAAATGCGTTGGATAATCCAGAACGTTGGATAAGTGAATGTTGGATAAGTGAGACTCTACTGTATCTGTGGTAAGTCCAGGAATATATCTCCTGTGGATATGGGGTTCATACTCTACAATTTCATAAACTCTGACCAGTAGTCATTACTGACTGAGTTCAACCTTTTGGGAATGTTCAAAACACAATTGAGTTGAGGACAAAGTTTGGAAAGTTGCTGTGAGATACCCTTCGACTTCTGAGATTTCTATTGAACGTGGGTTTTCTGGATTCTGTCTTTTTATTTGTAGGTAGCTGGGTCTCTCAAGATATCTAACAGTTAATGGAAAGATAGCGTTGAAAGACTATTTATCCTTGAGCTGGATTTGCTGGCATTGGGGGAAAGAAGATGAGAATCACGATTCATGGCTTCTTGGAGTGGGATCAGGGTGAATGATGAGTAGAAGCAGTAAGAATGTGCACTCTTCTCAAATATGGCCTTGTTATCCCCCCTCCCCTTTTTAGAAAAGCCAAGCCACTTCTGTTCTAACTAATGGCATTCTTCTTTTGCACAGAAAAAGAGGTTTTCCCCTTGCTCCCATAAATCGGCAAGTATTTTTCCCTCTCCTCCTTCACGTCTCCCTCCTCCCAGCCTGCACCAGAAGGGCCTTTGATGCAAACTCTGGGGTCACAGCTTAGGACCATAGAGCTGATTAAAAGCACATGGGTCTTATCCAGTGTCTCCTCTCCCATCACACAAACATTCCTCAGAGTGTTCCCCGCACCCCCTTTCTCTTATTCTGCAAAATCTGGTTATCCCAATCCTGTTCTTACCAAAGCACCTCTTTTTCTGCCCTGTTTGAATCTCTCCTCCTGTGATCCAAATGCAAGTTTGTTTGGGTTTCTCTCCTCTCCATCTTGCTTAGGAACAGTATGTAGTACGACTCTCATATCTCTAGCTACCTGTGGTTTCATTTATCCACATCTTACAAAATATTTCCAATCTAAGCACTTTTTGTAGTCCTCCAGGGCATCTCTGTGATCCATCATTTCAAGAGGGCTTGGGATTATTCATGGTTTTGCATATATACACGAAGTCCAGGAATGTATCCCCTGTCGATACAGGAGTTGTACTGTATACACCACCGCATTTTCTCCCCACCACAAACCTATTCTATTTTTTAAAAATTCAAATAATAAATTTTATTAGTGGAAAAAAGAGGAAAAAACATTGATATACATTTACAAATAGAACACGCAATGTACAGAGATAACAACAAACACAGTAATAATACTATAATATAATAACTTTATTCTTGTATCCTGCCCCATCTCCCCGAGAGGACTCGGGGCAACTTACATGGGGACCAAGCCCAGAAATGTACAATAAAATACAACAATATAAAATACATTAATAGACAATACAATCCCTCTATCCCTGCACCCATGAACCCACCAGCTTGGACTGTCATTTGTTCTCACTATGATACCTATACCCTCTAATACCTACTCATATACATTCCTTAAATAGTTCCCCTTGTAGCATCCTTAAAGTCAACTTTTGTCAATACAGGAATTGTACTGTGTGTGTGTGTGTGTGTGTGTGTATACACACACACACACACACACACACACACATATACACACACCACTGTCTTTTCTCCTCACCACAAACCTATTTTAGATAGGGCATAGAACAGCCTTTTGGTTACTGTATTGTATATGTATGTTTTGGTATACAGCTTTCCCTTTACTCTATGTTTCTTGAAGTTGTGGGTGGGGCTGCAGACCACATGATCAGATCTGGGACTGTTGAGATCTGAGACTCCATTATAGAACTCAGAAATGCTTTAGCCATGAGATGACTCAGACTCCAATAGAGCACAGACGCCATGTAGACTACAGACTGTTAAGAGCAAATAATGTTGCTCTTGATTTTAAGAAAGATGCCCTGTGTTTCTGCACAGATAAATTATTTCAAATCCTATCTGTTACTGGATTGACAAGTTATGTCTCTGTATGCTGAATAAATGAAGGTTGTGAGTAAACCAGATATGTCACTTTTAACAGGGTCTACTTTATTTTTGTCTCTGGAGAGCATGATATAGAAACATGATATTTTATGGGAGAGTAGATATTTTGGACACTGAAACGAAACACTTCTGAAACTCTGCTATATTTTTGTGCATTGGCATAATCTCTGTTCCTAACAGATCAGAGACAACCGGGTTATCAGTCTAACAACTGGAAGCCAAATTGCCTTGCATAAGTACATGTGGTTATATACCACTGAAGAGAAGATTTTACTCAAACGAGTTTTTGGGTCTTCTCTGGAAGATCATACTTATACAAAAGGTTATGATTTTCAAATCGTGTGAATTCCTTTTTTCTCCAAAGGCTTATGGAGATTCTGGTTTTCCAAAAAGTTACGATCTCTAAAAAGTTATGCCTTTCCAAAATAAAATTGTCTCCTTCCTCCAAGTTTTCCAGTTCTGGTACATAGGAGTAGTCCCTGGTGATATAGTGAATGAGAGAGATCCACCATGCATATGCTTCAAGGTTACCTTATTTATTGCCTCAAATACATGGGGCCATGATTTAGTTTTGAAGCGAGGAAATGGTAATTGGTAGAGGAACATAAGGAAGGTTTTTTGAAATAAAGAAGAGCAGCTGATAAACAGATCATAGAAGAATCTAACTTTCAAGAAGATGGGTGGAAGGAGAGACTTTTTCAAAAATCATTTTAATAAACACCCTGGCATCTAGCTATTCAGTAAACTGAGTTGAAATAGGGAATGAACAGAAACCAGTGAAGGTATGAGCATTTTACAGAATTATGTTTAAAAGCTGCTTATATCGAAGACTCAACTATTCCATGAGATTAGAGCGTGTTCAAGCACTATGCAACATATAACATTTCATGCGTGCTAATGAAATCAGCAACTGTTTTCTTTTGAAAGAGAGGTGGTTGGGATATTTTGTGCCTGTTTTAATGGCTTTTTCTGGTTTGCCACTGAAATATAGTGCCAGGTTTTGGCAGTGCAATCATTCAGCCTACCTTGATAGTGGCTCATAAAGTTGGTGCAGAGGACTTGTTGTCCGTCTTATTAATCCCTTTGTTCATTCACTGCCAGAACATGAAGGCAAAGAAGTATTTGGGTATTATTAAAAATGTTTTGTGCATGAAAAATGAATCTATAAAATAAGTTAACTATGTTACGCTCTTCCCTTTTATTTTCCAACTTCTTTGACTTGTACTTCCCCTGAAGGTCTGATGGAAATCTTAGTATGCATCTATACTGTAGAATTAATAAGTTTGATACAATTTTAATTGCCATGGCTCGATGCTGTGAAATAGTGGGAGTTGTAGCCGCCTCTGCCATAAAGTTACCAAACTACAATTCTCAGAACACCATAGCATTGAGCTACTGCAGGTAAAGTAGTATCAAGCTGCATTCATTCTACAGTGTAGCTGCCACAAAACAGGAGCTTTTTTGTTGAGTTCCAGGTCAGAGAAGCAGATGGCCAAAACAGAAGGGCCTGCTTCACGGGGAGCGTGCTTGCTCCCTCAATGTTTAACATTTACACAAATGATCAGCCACTGCCAGAAGGAACAGAGAGTTTCATCTATGCTGACGATTGTGCAATCACTGCTCAAGCAGGGAGCTTTGAAATGGTTGAACAGAAACTCTCTGAAGCTTAAGATGCTCTTACTGCCTATTACAGGGAAAACAGCTGATTCCTAAGCCATCTAAAACACAGAGGTGCGCTTTTCATCTTAACAACAGATAAGCATCTCGTGCTCTGAGGACTGCCTGGGAAGGAATCCCATGGGAGCATTACAGCACATCAATATATCTGGGAGTTACTCTGGACCGTGCTCTGACTTATAAGAAGCACTGCTTAAATACCAAGCAAAAAGTGGGTGCTAGAAATAACATTGCACGAAAGCTGACTAGCACAACCTGGGGATCATAACCAGACACAGTGAAGACATATGCCCTTGTGCTTTGCTACTTTGCTGCTGAATACGCATGCCCAGTGTGGAATACATCTCACCATGTTAAAACAGTGAATGCGACTCTTAATGAGACATGCCGCATTATCACAGGATGTCTACGCCCTACACCATTGGAGAAATTATACGGTTTAGCCCAGTGGTTCTCAACCTGTGGGTCCCCAGATGTTTTGGCCTTCAACTCCCAGAAATCCTAAGAGCTGGTAAACTGGCTGGAATTTCTGGGAGTTGTAGGCCAAAACATCTGGGGATCCACAGGTTGAGAAACACTGGTTTAGCTAGTAATGCACCACCTGACATCCATTAGAAAGTAGCAGCCAATAACAAAAGGACCAAGGCATTGACATCTCTGGCCCAGCCTCTGTTCAGATACCAAACAGCATGCCAATGCCTTAAATCAAGAAACAGTTTCTAAGATCGCCAGAGATACTCACAGGAAGATCTGAGCAAACGAGAGTCCAAAAGTGGCAGGTTAAAACCCGGAACCTCTAACCATGGCGAGAAACTCCCTCCTGGGCACACAGAAGGCTGGGCGACTTGGAAGGTGTTGAACAGACTGCACTCTGGCACCACGAGATGCAGAGCCAGTCTTAGGAAATGGAGCTACAAAGTGGAGTCCATGACATGTGAGTGTGAAGAAGAGCAAACCACAGAACATTTACTGCAATGCAGCCTGTGCCCTGCCACATGCACAATGGAGGACCTTCTCACAGCGACACCAGAGGCACTCCAAGTGGCCAGCTTCTGGTCAAAGGAAATCTAGTATAATGTCAAGTTTTAACTTTGTGTTTTTAAAAATACATTATAACGGTACCCTCAATTTGTTTCTGACACGATAAATACATAAATATCTGTGCCCTTAATCTCCCTTTAGTTCTCGCACTATCAAGTACACTGATCTTAGATTTACAATATGCCTTCATGTAGATAGGGTTCTCTGTTTGAAAAGGGTGAGAAACATCCACATAGGCCATTTTCTCTCCTGTTGTTGCTGTTTCCCTTTATTCCAACCAAAAGATTAAACAGACTAGGCAAAAAAGAAAGAAAGAGAAATAATGCCACCAAGCTGTGTGTGTTGGGGGCGGGGGAGAGACTACGAGATCTTAATTATGCCTTTAAATCAATGTTTAAAATAAATTTAGCCCAGGGCAAGTAACATTGGGATGATAAAACTCTTTGATAAAAAAAAAACCCGCTCTGGTCTGCGCTAATGACAGAGATAGACAAAACAGCCCCTCCTATATATATATATTAAAAAATACATGATGTTCTTTCTTTTCTTTCTGTCCCCCTCCTCCCCACTTGCCCCAGGACTTTGGTGGATATTCATGATGCCTTTTGTTCAACCTATAGCCTTCCCAGCCCTCACTTAGCACACCCTCCCTTCAATGTCTAGGTTGCCGCCTCTGGGCCCTTGGAAGCCGCCGATCGGTAAAAAGTGATAAATACAATAATCTTGTCTGCTTCTGATTAAATTTATTCCTGACAGCATCGTTTATCACAAGAGGCCGGGATAATCACAAACACACTGCGAAGGGTCTGCAAAGTGCGAGGAGAGGGGGGGCATGGGGGGGTTGTCTGCGGCGAGTGGTAGTCAAGTCAGCTTCTGCCTTTTGAGCAAATGAGGGTGGAGGTAGGAGTGAGCAAGCCCATGGGCCATTGTGGGGCTATGTGTGCCATACAGATCCCCCAAGGAACTGGGATGAGGGAGAAGAAGTTAGGATCTGCAATGGGGTCATTTTTGCCAGAAGGCCATGGCCCAACTATTTGAAAGATTTAGGACAGGGAGAGCACAAGCTGAGCTTGCACTATTCATTCTTTAGTCAAAGGGATGCCTTTCTTTTGGGTGAGGTCTGTTTTACGTTTCACATTAATCTGCCACATGTAAGAGCTTTGGAAGGGAAACTCACATCTCCGGACAGCTAAAAACACATGTCTCTTTGGCCTGTAGCTCCATGGTTTGTCTGACCTCAAGACGTTGGTAGATGCATATCGCCTCCTTTATACTTTACAACTGTGCTTCTTAAATTGTCTGATGGGGAGATCTGGCAATTTTCCTCCTCTATAAGTGCCAGCATCCGATACCATATGTGTGCCCATTGGCTACCAGTATTTCCTAGAAATTGCCACACGCACTTGTACACGAGTAACCACTTTGAGTAGTGCAGCATTTATAGCATTTACAGTAGACTCTCAACTCCCATCTACACTGCTAGATAAAATCCAGATTATTTGCTTTCAATTGGATTTTATTAGTCTATACCAGAGGTTCCCAAACTAAGACCCGTGGGCCATATGTGGCCCTCCAAGGTCATTTACCTGGCCCCTAGGGTTGACCTACGTCTGAAACGACTTGAAGCCACACAACAACAACAGTCCTAATTTTGGACTATTTTATCATATTTATTTGAGGACCCCTGGTCTACACTGCCATATCATCCAGTTCAAAGCAGATAATCTGGATTTTATCTGGCTGTGTAGCTGGGGTCTCAGTTAACGGGTACCCATGGCTATTGGTAGATGCTGGATATATGTAGTTTCTGGTTGCTTGAAAGTTTCACTTTATTTATGTATTGTGTCAGAAGCAAATTGAGAATAGAGTTATAGAAAAACCACAAACAAAATTAAAAACTTGGCATTATACTAGATTTCTTTTGACCAGAAGCTGGCCACTTGGAGTGCCTCTGGTGTCACTGTAAGAAGGTCTTCTATTGTACATGTCGGACTCAGACTGCATTGTAGTAAGTGGTCTGTGGTTTGCTCTTCCCCACACTTGCATGTTGTGGACTCTACTTTGTAGCCCTAATTCTTAAGGTTGGCTCTGTATCTTGTGGTACCAGAGCACAGTCTGTTCAGCGCCCCATCTTCTGTGTGCCCCGGGGGGGGGGGGGAGTTTCTCATCTGGTATCAGCCACTAATTGAGGTTCCGGGTTTTAACCTGCCACTTTTGGACTCTTGTTTGCTGAGGTGTTCCTGCGAGTATCTCTGTAGATCTTAGGAAGCTATTTCTTCATTTTAGGTGTTGGTGTGTTGGGAGATATCCGAACAGAGGATGGGCTGGACATGTCAATACCTTGTTCTTTTCCTTACAGGCTACTACTTCCCGAAGGATGTTACGTGGTGCAATACCGACTCAAGTTCCTGTTAAAATTAACCTAATTAATTCTATACCCCATAGCACAACTTTATATTGACTTGATATTAATATTGAGATACAGTAGTTAAAAGCAAATGAAGACATATAGAGACAAACATAGCTTAAAGTAACCACAGTTGTACAGCTTTGCCAATGCAGAATGCAATTTTAGTTAAATGATAGACAATATTTTTTGTGATTTTTTCCCCATTTGCTTGAAAGTTCTGGCTGCTTGAATTTTGCTTAACTCAGAATCCACTGCATCATTTTTGTGCCATGGAATTAAAGTTCTCCCTTTAGATCTGATGGGTCCCTAATCTCCCAGAGTTAAAACTCATCCTCTCAAATTGGCCTGAAATTGCGATTAAGAGTGGTTTTAAATTGCTCTTAAGATTTTATTTTTAAATTCACTTTATGCCTTCGCTCTTCAACTTTAAGGGAAAGCTGTAGGGAACCAACACCAGTGTCACACTGAATGCACTTGTATGGTGTGAACTTCCCTGTGCAGAAATGTAAAATCTATGCTGTTTCTCCCAATATGTACACATGTGGAAACGGCAGAGTCCCCCACTGTTCTCAAATGTACCACAAACTGAGAGCAGCTGCCGCCTGCAGAGCAAATAGCTCCAGGGCCTAGGTAGAGATCACTGCAGTCAGGACCTATCTCTTGAAATGTGGGTCTGCTCTTATATCTAGTGTGTGTATATATATGCGTATGTGTAAGAGAGAGAATGCGAGAACAAATCCTATTTATGCAGCAGGCTCTGTGTGCAAATGGATGAACTTGCCCTTGCCTGCTTTCCGGACCGCCATAAGCTTTTCTCTCTTTTTCTCATAGCTAGGTTCGCTTCCATTTGGAAAAAAAGGAGTCTATGCGTTCCCAATCTTTTGGGGATGCTGCTCACATTTGGAAATTTCATCAGTATCATGGGAGCTTTCACAAAATGGCTGGCACCGGAGCGGTCTTCGCTTTCATAAAATGGCTGCTATGATGGGCAAACTGCAAAACATTCTCCTTGCAAAGATATATTTGTTGAGGTTAAAAGGCATACAGTGTACCCATGAGGTGTAAGGGCAACACAGAGACGGAGTCGGAGCTCCAAGACTATTTCGTAGGACCACTCTTTCGGTTTTTTGGTCCTAATATGCAAACCGCTAACCTGAAGGTTGGCGGTTCGAATCTGTGAGATGGGGTGAGCTCCCATCTGTCAGCTCTAGCATTCAGAGACATGAGAGAAGTCTCCCAGTAGGATGGCAATACATCCGGGCATCCCCTGGGCCAACATCTCTGTAGATTGCCAATTCTCTCACACCAGAAGCAACTTGCAGTATGTTCTCAAGTTGCTTCTGATACGATAAAAAAATCTGATGAGGTTGAGAGACAAGTCGTGGTATCAAGAAACTCAATATAAGACCGAGTTGATATTTTGAGTCCTAAATATGTTGACATACGTATCCCTGCAAAGCGCAAGAAAAATACCCATTTCATAGAAGGCAAACTGGTACCATAGAGACAGAATCATAACTCCCATTCATTATCTGGGTTGCTTCCTGTGTTTGGATAAATTAATAAGGGAAACAAATCTTATTATATATGCCAGCAGTGGATCTTCATTCTCCCAGTCCCAGGCCTTACATAGTTACAGCAGCACAACCTATGAACTCTGAGGTTTGCAAGAGCATATGTTCAAAACAAAACAAAAAAAGGGGGGAAAACAAAGCAGCTTGATAAGGATTGAGCATATTTCATAGTAACAGAATGACGTCTTTCTGCTGGATATGATGGAAAACTAGGGCAGGGAATGGAATGGAGGACTTTGAACCTTGGACATAGGAATGGCACTTTTTTCCATTTCAGTTGCAATTCCGTAGGAAGGTTAAAACTTGGTTGTGGGGCCAGGCTTTCGAATAAGAATCAGTAGCATTAATTACTATGATGTACGCTAGAACTCAATTGACAGACCCAGTCTTTTAAACTTGAACACGCCTATTTTATAATGTGTTTTATGAATGTCTTATGTAAGTTAATTTTTTAACTGATTTATAGTGTATTGTACAGTTTTTATATGTGTGTTTTATTGTAAGCCGCCCTGAGTCCCCTGTTGGGTGAGAAGGGCGGGATATAAATATTGTAATAAATAAATAAATAAATTCTAAAAGAGTAATAACTATCATATGTCGGAGACGGTATATACAGTAGAGTCTCACTTATCCAACACTCGCTTATCCAACTCGCTAATCCACTCGATTATCCAACGCATTTTTGTAGTCAATGTTTTCAATACATCATGATATTTTGGTGCTAAATTCGTAAATACAGTAATTACTACATAGCATTTCTGCTTTTTCTGTCAAATTTGTTGTCTAACATGTTATTTTGGTGCTTAATTTGTAAAATCATAACCTAATTTGATGTTTAATAGGCTTTTCCTTAATCCCTCCTTATTATCCAACATATTCGCTTATCCAACGTTCTGCCAGCCCGTTTACGTTGGATAAGCGAGACTCTACTGTATCTGAATACCCAAGTGCACAAGACAAATAGCAAATAGAGGTTGTTACGTTTGTGCTTTCTTTTTAATTTTGTTGGATAAAAAAGGGAAATTGAATGGACAATTCGAATGACCTAATAGAGTTTTGAAATGCATCTGCACCTTCTTCCCTTTGAATCAGAAAAAAGTGAAAGCAAAATGCATATCCAATTTGGACTGGATGGAAATTGTTTCTGGCCCTTACTTATGAACTGAGCGTAAGAAAGTTACTTTTTGAACTAAAACTCTCAGAATCTCCCAACCGATATTGTGACAAAATTTCAAAGCAAGAACTAAAACCTAAGATGTTGGGAGAAAGATCTCTTGTAGGTAATGTAGTACATTCCTGGTCCAGTTTCTCCCTCTTCCCTGCTTGTCGTCTTCCCTTTCTTCTGTTCTCCTCTCTTCTCTCCGTCTGTGTAGAAAGGAATTCTAAATCATCTGAAAACCTGAACCTTGGGGGCAGAATAAATTATGCAAAGCTAATCTATGAAGTAGCTGTCATTTGGATAATGCTACATATTGAATTGGGGTGTTCTGTGAAAGGGAGAGCAGTTGTACTGTATCAGGACTGAACAAGGTGGGGAGACATATTTCAAATTCCTAAATACCACGTTCTCATTTCAGGGCTCTTGGGATTTTTGCTTTTTGCTGGCTATAGAGTTAACCGCAGTTGGGATACTTGGGACACTATAATGTCATATTTTCTCAAAACCTGAGGAACAAGTCATCAGACTTCATTTTCTCTGTGCGTGAGAGCTTGAAATTTTAAGTGAATTGTTCAGGAGACTAAAAACACATCTTAGAAGTTAGGTTGCAAAGATAAAAATATAAAAATAAAGTTGTTATTATTATTATTATTATTATTATTATTATTATTATTATTATTATTATTATTAAATGCTATTGAAATTATACCCCCTGGCTTTCACCTTTTCTATATCCTTCCCTGTATGACCCAGTATTGGGCCGCTACTGTCATACCAAGAAATGTTAAGTGCTGTCAAATCAAGGACTTTAATAAATTTTAAAATTCTGTGACGGCCTCTTTCTCATGTCAGTGCTGCTTTCTACAGGAGAGGTTTGTGTCTGTAGAGTTGTCTGCATTTTTGTGCGTATATTGTACAGGGTGAATATTGTTTTGCTTGACCCTGACAAGGTAGAATATGAAAGAGTGCCTTGGCGTGAAGAAAAGGACATGCCGTGCCTCCATGGTGAAGGTCAGGAATACTGTTGTAGACACATAAATGTCTCCCACTCCATGCAGCTAAACATCCAGCCAGTGGGTCAGTAGTAAAGCCACTTAGTGTGCCGTCCATCGTTGGAGGTCATCGAGGAGAAGCTGGGCTGCCATCTGTTGCAAATACTTAGAGCTCAGGAAGAGGTACTTTTTTGAAGGTCAGAATCCTCCAGTGGCTGGGGTATACTGGAAATTATAGTCCCAAATGTGGATTTGCTAAACTCTTGTAGTATCTTGGCTGTAGCCTTCTTCTGCCACAGAGAGAATTTGACCTAGTGCATATGCATTTGGCGTGTACCGTCTGCAATGTCAGACTTTTCACTGTAGGATCTAAAAATGCATTCTTTTCTGCAACAGATCCACGAGTGGTTCTTTGTAGATCTTTTGGCTTTCCTTCTTTACCCCTTTTGTGTTTAGTTTTCATACATTCAAGATAGCATAATTTAGATTTGAGCCTTTCCAAAAACACATGCCAGCATGGGGAAACACCAATATCCTAATGCATTTAAGTAACAATTTTCCCGAAGCCACGTGATGGGAATGTTTGGATTTCTAGATTTTTGTATTACAACTCTCACAATCTCTTACCTTGGTTATTCTGGAAGGCACATTTGGGAGGTGGAGTCCAAACAACTATTATTTATTTATTTATTTATAGTATTTATATTCCGCCCTTCTCACCCCGAAGGGGACTCAGGGCGGATCACATTACACATATTAGGCAAACATTCAATGCCTTAACAGAGAACAAAGACAAAGACAAACGCGGGGCTCCGAGCTGGCCTCGAACTCATGACCTCTTGGTCAGAGTGATTTGTTGCAGCTGGCTGCAGCTGGTTGCTCAACAGCCTGCGCCACAGCCCGGGCTTTAGATAGCTAGAGGTTCCTTTCCTTGTATTTATGCCATCCATTGAAGGATTGTCCTTCTGTGAGTGTGGTGTAGGGTTTTCAATTTACATTTCACCACTACCTAAATCAAATAGGGGGATCTCTGCTTATATTCCATCACTAGGACCACCTAATGTGTGGGCTTTTCATTTTTAACCCATCCAATATGAGAATTTCTGCCAATATTCAGTGTGAGGTTTTTCCCTGACTTATACAGCCGTATACAATGACTTCCACTGCTTATCTTTGTGTGACATCAACTGTGGGACCAGTCTATTTTTTTAAAGGTTCCTATGAATATGTATACTATTTTTATCCCCAATAGTAAGCCTCCTTTCCACCTTCAATACTGACACCAGAAACAACTTGCCTGAAAGCAAACTTTCAAAATAATCACAACTTTGGAGGCCAAAAGTGTGTAAAAACAAAACTATACACACAAACATGAAAGAACAGATTATTGTGTTGTCGAAGGCTTTCATGGACAGAATCACTGGGTTGCAGTGAGTTTTTCGAGCTGTATGGCCATGTTCCCGTTGCATTCTAATCTGACATTTCGCCTGCATCTGTGGCTGGCATATTCAGATGTTTGGATTATTTATACAGCATGATCTCCGTTCCTGAACCAAGAATCAGAAAACCATGGGTAATAGTGAACCCTGTTGAAATGAATGACTTCTACTGGGAGTGTCCATAGAGTTACTCTGGAAGATTAGAAAATTCCTAGATAAATGCCCCCTAGGAATTTGTCAGTGCAACTGTACTGTAAATTGCAATCAAAGCATACCATAGAATTATCGGGGGGAACTAAGAAATTCTTAAGATTAGGTAAAGGTAAAGAATTTTCCCTGACATTAAGTCCAGTCGTGACCGACTCTGGGGGTTGGTGCTCATCTCCGAAGAGCCGGCGTTGTCTGTAGACACCTCCAAGGTCATGTGGCCGGCATGACTGCATAGAGCACCATTACCTTTCCGCCGGAGCGGTACCTATTGATCTATTCACATTTGCATATTTTCGAACTGCTAGGTTGGCAGAAGCTGTAGCTAACAGCAGGTGCTCACTCCACTCCCCGGATTCGAACCAGCGACCTTTCAGTCTGCAAGTTCAGCAGCTCAGCACTTTAACACGCTGCGCCACCAGTAGCTCCAGGAAATATTTAGAGAGGACATATTTTGTTGGATGTTTCAGTGAGATCAGTTCCATGGATACAGGGGTAGCACTGTATATAAAATTTAAAACCCCATACTGTTTACTCAGGCTGAACCAGACCCTTACTAAGCACTCAACTCAAACTGGTTTCTGTTAGTACAAGCCTTGCCTAGCTCAAACCCTTCTCAAACACATTTCCCAGCTCCACAGTAAATCAGTATTTTTATATACAAGCCCATGGCATTACACCTAAGCATTTGGGTGCAGATTAGGGTCCTTTTTCCCCAGATGTACGGAGGCTGAACAGTGGTGCTGGAGTTAATGTTTTTAAAACTCATTACGCTGAAAGCCCTTCCTCTGACAAGGCACAGTGTCACCTGCCAATACAATATTCATGTGCCACTTAGGAAGTCCTGGATATTCAATGCTGGGTTTGTGAACAGGATCCTTTGGCCTGGTTGGGGCGGGCGGTGGAGGCTGTAACCTATCTGTATCCCTCCTGAAGTGTGTTATGTGTCACGGAGAGGGAGGCAGGAGGTTCCAGTGGGCTTGGAGAAATCTTTCAGCGCATCGTCACCAGTGGTGACGGGTGAGCAAATGATCCCAGCTGTCTCCATGCTGACGGCGACTCTCTTCTCCGCCAGATTCGTTCATTAAGATCCTCAATTATTGATAGGAGCATTGGATGGAGTGCCTGCCTCACCGCAGCTGACATAACGGCCTTTTAATAATCCTCACGGATGCTTGAACGTAGATTGGGGGCTGGGGGATGGAGTAGACTGGACATTTCCTCCATTTATTAAAAGTGTGTGTGTGCGGCACTGGGAGAATCAGAGCATCGATCAATAGATTCCTGCTTTTTGCTGCAACTATATATATATTGTAATTTTGCAAGTGTTTGAAAGAAGATGCAGGGAGCAGAACCATCTCATTTTAAGTATCTGTACTGTGTGAACAAAAAGGAAGTTGATTATAGTCTCTTTAAATAATTTGCATGTAGATATAACAGGAACATGGGATCTCAATATGGAAAACAGGGATTTGACTCTCTGGGTGTTTGCAATAACTGGTTCAGGGTATATTATTATTCTTCACAATGAACAAAGTGGAATAGAAAGCAGTCTAAATTGATCCTAATTGTAGCATATGGTTAAGAGCAGGAAAGTGGCAAGTCCTTAGTTCAAATATCTCATCAACACGGTTTTAGGCTAGGCATTCTTTCTATTCACATGTCAGTAATATAGAATAACTAGCTGTGCCCGGCTACATGTTGCTGTGGTGTATGGGAATCCTTTTTTGGCCAGGTGGAATAGCAGTGAATAGCCTTGCAGCCTCAAAGCCTGGCCGTTTTCTTCTTATGGGAATCCTTGTTTGGTGAGCTGGAATGCAATGGAATAGGCTTGCTGCTTGGAAGCCTGGGTACTTGCGTTCTTGAGGAATGGTTTGTTGGGCTGCTAGAATTGCAATTAATAGCCTCGCTGCTTCAAAGCCTAGCTGCTTGCTACCTAGGGAAATCTTTGGTTGGTCAGCTTCAATAGTACGGAGTAGTATCGCTGCTTCAAAGCCTGGCCGCTTTCTACCAAGGTTAATCCTTTGTTGGTCTGGTTGAATTGCACTGAATAACCTTGCAGCTTCAATGCCTGGCTGTGTTATACCTAGGGGAATCCTTTTTTGGCGAGTTAGAGTAACACCTTCAATCAAAGAGCCGCTTTGAAGCCTGGCTACTTCCTTTGTAGGGAAATCCTTGTTCGGCCAGTTTGAATTGCACTGTATAGTCTTGCAGCTTAAAATCCTGGCCGCTTTCTGCATACGGGCATGATGTTTTCTTTTCCTTCTTTCTTTTGATGGTCACTCTTGGAAAGTGATTAGTTTTGTGGCCAAATTTGATGTGATTTGGCCCAGTGGTTTTGTTGTTAACTCGGTCCTAATTATGCGCATTATACACACACACACACATATATATATGACACTGGCTTACCTTGCAGGGATGTCGTAATGTTTACTAAGAGAATGTACATGGTGTTTTAGGGTAAAATCGATACTAAATAGTATGTGTTTCTATTACATTATTTTTTCCCTTTGTCAAATGGGCTGTTCATACTCGACACTGTTATCTTGGACTCAAGATAAGCAGTTCGTTGCTTAGGGAAACTTGATGTGACTCCTTGTTGTGGTTTTTAGTGTCACTCCGTCATTAGCTTCCTCCCTCCCTCCCCCCCAAAGCTCTCCAGCTGCGGCCAGATGAGGTTGCAGCTGCCTTTTGGATTTTGCTTGTCTTGGCAAGTGGTTTGAAAAGCTCTCCCTCCCCTCCATTTATCTGGTGCAGGGGAACAAGGCAACAACTCCCTATTGTGAAATCCGGCAATCGGAACAAGGGCATGTATAATTAATGCTTAAAACAAACAAATAGTTACAGTTAAGCAGCAAAATTCCCCGTGTTTTGCATCAACAAGAAATTGAACTCTGCAGTTGGTATAAACTTTGCATGTTTGTGTGTGCCTGTATTCATTTGTATAAGACATCCTGCTTCTGCTAGTGATGGAGAGGAGCCAAAAACAAAGCAGGAGGCTGAAAGCCTGTCTCTCGGAAATCCTATTCACTCACCCAGTTATACTTCTCGTGTTTCGCCAGCTGTCAACTTGCTCATTTTCAAGTCTCTGTTTTCAGAACCTTGAGGTCTAGGAACTTGGTTTTGGAGGTGAAAAGTGAAAAGTTTGAGAACGCTGACTGTGCAGCAGGTGATCTGAACCTACGCAGCATAATGGTCTAATCTATGCAGTCTCATTGCGTAAGCAAGTCATTTCCTCATGTATTGGAAAGACACACTTCAAAAGGCAGGACCGAAACATTCAAAGAGAAAGATCACACATGGCTGTTTATTCATCAGTAGCCCCAGGAGGTGACCATTGAACTTTTTGAGGAACAGGTTAGGAAAGCACGACTTTCCTCATTCCCAACCTCTGCTGGTTGATGTTGGAGGTAAGGGGACATTTAAATAATTAGAGCTTAGAAAATTACTTTTTGAACTACCAAATCCCCCCAGTCAGCAAAGCCTGTATCCCTATAGTGCAGTGGTTCCCAACCTTTGGTCCTCCAGGTGTTTTGGACTTCAGTTCCTAGAAATCCTAGCCTTCTTACCAGCTCTTAGGAATTGCAGGAGCTGAAGCAGCATCAGTCCAGGTTAGTACTTGTATGCAAGAGAGCCAGTGAATACCCAGTGCTGTAGGTTATATTTCAAAGGAATTGGCAAAACCGCCTCTGAGAATGCTTTGCCAATAAAATCCAGATTATCTTATTTGAACTGGATTACATGGCAGTGTAGACTCATATAATCCAGTTCAAAGCAGATAATGTGGATTATCTGATTTGGTAATCTGGATTATATGGCAGTTTAGAAGGGGCCTAAGAAGACCCTATAACATTCATGGGGTTGCCATCAGTTGGTAGCTGATTTGAAAGCACCTACAGATAAGGTTGAAAGGCTGATGTGATTGCTTCTCTCTGCCCTTTTGGCTGAGTGTGAGAATTAAATCTTTCTCATATCTGTTCCTTGATTTTTTCTCTCCCTCCCCCCCCCCTTATCCTTTCCAAACAGACTCTGAAGTGGGGGGGGGGGTGTCTTACTCCTACATCTCCTGGGATGCAATCTCCTGTTTTGTTTGTATTTTAATATCCTTTGAAACAATATATTGATCAGAAAATAAGCCCACCTCTCCCTTTGATTTTTTCCTTTCTTGTCAGTACAGTGAGCAGATTTCCTGTGCTGCGATGTTGGGTGTTTTTTAAAGACTAAAACATCCAGTCCTTAATTCCTAGGGAAAAAAAGATTCCATGGTATATAGGAATTTTAATCAAAATGGTAGTCCATGGACTGGTGCTGATCTGTGGGCTATTGGTTATTAATCCATAGCAGGTTTCTAAGGAGAACGGGATATGATTATTGCATCCAAATATGGTACTTATATCAGATAGCCCCCAGTTGTGAGGCAGATTAAACCGCTGAGCTGCTGAACTTGCTGACTGAAAGGTTGGCGGTTCGAATCCGGGGAGCTTCTGCCAACTTAGCAGTTCGAAAACATGCACATATGAGTAGATCAATAGGTACCGTTCCGGCGGGAAGGTAATGGCACTCCATGCAGTCATGCCAGCCACATAACCGGAGGTCATGTGGATACAATGGAATACATATAAAAGGTGCCTTGTAATTCATAGCTTAACCAGTACACCGTGACTAACACAACTTGTGGCCTATTATCACATGCAAATATGGCCAATCTGAATATAATTTAAGATGAAAATATCTGGAACAAGGAAAGTGCTACTAAACACCAAAGGAGAGACTCTGGTAGAACTTTTCCTAACCATCAAATATACCATCTTCCCAGTTGCCACATCCCTCTGCTCAAATAAGAAGTTCACGTCGATCGAGGTCAATTTTTAAGTATCAGGCTATCTGAATTATCAGAATCAAAGTTCTATATATATTGGAAACGGACCAGAACCAATTAACTGTTTAGCACTAGCAAGATGCATTCTCATCACTTAGTCCTACTCCTACCAGCGACCTATTATTACATCTTCTATAAGTTAAGCCAGTGGTTCTCAACCTGTGGATCTCCAGATGTTTTGGTCTTCAACTCTCAGAAATCCCAACATCGTGCCACAGCGGCTCCTATAAAGTCCATTGTATCCTTCCCAGTTTTGAATTTTTTCTCAATTATCCCTTTGGACAGCTCTTTTTTCAAGGTGGGAAACTGAGGAGACAAACCACACTTCTAGGGTCAGGTGTCACAACAAACCAGAGTTCATAAAGTGACACTTTTTTATCGTGTCAGAAGTTAATTGAGAACTTACTGCAAGTCGCTTCTGGTGTGAGAGAATTGGCTGTCTACAGCGATGTTGCCCAGGGGACAACCAGAAGTGTTGCCATCCTGCTTCTCTCATGTCTCCGCATGGGAAGCTAGGGCTGACAGATGGGAGCTCACCCCATCTTGCCAATTCAAACTGCCAATTTTCAGGTCAGCAGTTCAGCCAGGACAAGGGTTTAACCCATTGCGCCACAGCGACTCCTATAAAGTGACACTAAACTATAAGTTATTAATAAACGGTGAGTTGCCATGTTGACAAACTATGGCTTGTTAGCAATAATGACTTTGCACATTACAACAAACCACACATGTCTTGTCATGAGATTTGAATGTGATCACTGTCACAACATTGCTTTCAGCTGCCAATTTATCATTTTAGACTGTACTGGTTTTTATTTCTAAGCCAGCCTGGAAGTTTTTTATATTGAACGAGAGTACGCCCATTTTAAAAATATAGCCTTCTCACAGTTGTCACTGAGGAATTCAGTATAATTCTAAAAAGCAAGCTAACTCCTTGAGCAACAAAAATAGGTAAAAGGAAAAATATCCCTTTTTGCAATTTGTAGACATTTCTGGGTTACAGGCATTTGCAGTCATCATCCAAAGAATAAACCTTTGTTCATGTTACGTTTAGAAAAACCTGGAAGAAATATTACTTACATGGAATACTTGGAGTATTAATTTCCCTCCAGTTAATTAATTGATTCTGTAATGGCAAACCAATTCATTGATTAAGCCTTTAATCACTCGGCAACTGAAATGCTCATCCCTTGATGCAAAGCTTTCACAACAGCGATGTGCTGCTTCATATATTACATTAGGAGTTAGTACAAAACTGTTGCTAGACATTACAACAAAAAGTGTTGTATGCAAACATTTCAATGCATATACACACCCCTAGATGCCCCAGATGATTGTGATTGTCCAGCGTTGTATATATAAATATAAGTGCAGTGGAAAATCCCAAGTATCGAATTGACCTCTTAGGGCATAACTGCACTGCAAACTGGTTTAACTGTCATTTTATCTCCCCAAGGAAGTCTAGGAACTTATGTGTGGGGATGAGTTTAGGGAGAAAAAGCCAATGTGTTACAAGATCTTAACACTATTTTTTTTTTAAAAAAAAAATCACAGTCTCATCTTAAGTGCAATTCCCTGGAAGTCATAGTATTTAAATTTGTTAAACTACAACAAAAAATGTGTACTCTATATATAAGCATATTTGGGGAGGGGGATGTTCTGGACCTTGGAGAAGCAGAGAGTTTCATTATTTTGAACCAAAAAAAAAAACCTCTTCTCAAATCCCCCACACATTATGTATTAATGTTCTCTCATCCAAGTACCAATCAGGAGTGATACTGCTTAGATTCCAAAATCATACAGTTCTACCTTTAGTTTAATAAAGAGTTTTCCAAACATTTCATGTTGGTGGCATATTTATTTTAGACATGCATCATTTCACAACACAGTAATTAAGGGCCCTTCCACATAGCCATATAACCCAGAATATCAAGGCAGAATAACTCACAATATCTGCTTTGAACTGGTATATCTGAGTCCACACTGCCATATATCCCAGTTCAAAGCAGATAATGTGGGATTTTATTCAACTGTATGGAAAGGGCCTAAGTTTTCCAGCAAATTGGAGGTTAGTCACCCCTTATAAGAGATACAAACACATAAATACATTGTAATAACGAAATGCATGGGGACACAACATATCTAATGAAAATCATTCGCTTATATATATTTAAAATATTTGATTTATTGCTTATTTCACATAGACTCAGAAGTGTCTTGTTACATTTACATCACACTAACATTGAGACACACAGTTTGGAAAGCTCTGGATTAATGTATAGACAAAACAGGGATATGGATATATATCAGTATCTTGTCTTTTTCTGGTTGTTGTCTCTTTTACTAGGATTTTCAATAATTATTGCTGTTGCCCTTTGGGAAGTATTTAGCCTTGTCGTAAAATAATATCAATAAAGGAACAGGAGTAGCATTGTCGGGTTTTGTATGGCTTCAGCCATGATTTGATTTTTTAATAAATTGCTTTAGAGGAGGTGAGCTGTCTTTTAGTTAATGTACGTCCCAAGGATTCCCTTGATGAAGACAAATGAAACAAGTTGAGTATTTCATGTTATATAACCATTCCACTGTAGCAGCTTTGCTTCTTGCTTCATTTGTGCTTTCAGCAGATGAGTAAATCGGAGGTTTGAGCCCTATGGATGTTATTATCCTAAGGTGCATCTACGCTGTAGAATTAATGCAGTTTGATGCCACTTTAACTGCCATGGCCCAATGCTATGGAATCATGGGCATTGTAGTTTGGCAACGCGCCAGCACTCTTTTTTTTTTTTTTTAATATGTCAGAAGCGACTTGAGAACATACTGCAAGTCGCTTCTGGTGTGAGAAAATTGGTCGTCTACAGAGACATTTCCCAGGGGACGCCTGGATGTTTTGGTGGGAGGCTTCTCTCATGTCCCCGTAAGTTAGGGCTGACAGATGAAAGCTCACCCCGTCTCGCGGAATTGAACCAGCAACCTTCAGGTCAGCAATCCAACCTTCAGGTTAGCAGTTCAGCTGGCACAAGGGTTTAACCCAGTGGTTCCCAAACTTATTTGGCCTATCGCCCCCTTTCCAGAAAAAATATTACTCAGCGCCCCCCGGAATTTTTTTAATTTTTTTTAATAGCAATTAAACAGAAAGATATATGTATCAATGTTTCTACATTTTTCATAAAATATAGTAAAGAAAGCTGTAAATTAGAAACATTGAAGTTTGAAATTATGAAACTATTTTTTGAACTCAGAATAGAAAGGTAATACAAAAAAATGTTAACACCTGTGGCCATCACCGCCCCCCCTGTATCGCTGCAGCGCCCACCAGGGGGTGGTAGTGCCCACTTTTGGAATCACTGGTTTAACCCATTGCGCCACCACGGCTCTAGCACTCTTTGGTAGATAAGGCTGAAACCCTTGTAAAATTACAAAAGGATTGAACTAAAGCCGTTACAGTACTATCAAACTGCATTAAGATGCACTCTTTCAGCAAGGCTTTGGAAGCAAAGTACAGTAGAGTCTCACTTATCCAACACTCGTTTATCCAACGTTCTGGATTATCCAACGCATTTTTGTAGTCAATGTTTTCAATACATCGTGATATTTTGGTGCTAAATTCATAAATACAGTAATTACTACATAGCATTACTGTGTATTGAACTACTTTTTCTGTCAAATTTGTTGTATAACATGAAGTTTTGGTGCTTAATTTGTAAAATCATAACCTAATTTGATGTTTAATAGCCTTTTCCTTAATCTCTCTTTATTATCCAACATATTCGCTTATCCAACATTCTGCCGGCCCGTTTACGTTGGATAAGCGAGACTCTACTGTAAGGGTAGTGTAATTCTGTTGGGGATGGAGGGTCAAAGCTGCAGTTATGCATCTTTCTAATCTGCAGGATTTGGGGTTTAAGCGGGGGTTTAAGCAAGTGTGTTTAGAATAAGGAGGCATTCAGAAAAATATTTTATGGCAGCACTGTTACTCGTCTCCCTTTACGTGATTTGAGTGGGCAACTTCATAGATCCAAATAATGTCTGTATTTGGGAAGTTCGCCCTAAATTGGTGTGTTGAGTGGTGGTAGTAGTAGAAAATCCCAGCCGGTCCTCTTACAACTCTTTTCTGTCCCTGTCTGCCGGGCTCTTAGCTCACCCCGTTGCCATCCCATCTCTCTCTCCGTCCCCCACCTCCTGGCCTGGAATTGAGTTAATTCTCCAGTTCTATCCGCCCTTCCAGGTCAGCGACACTTAAAGCGTCGCCAGTTGAACATCTGACGTGATCCGAGCTGTCAGCTGCATTCAGGGGGCGTTATTAGTGAATCTCTTGGGCTGGCCAGAGTGTGGGGGCTGTATGGGAATGTGCCGGGTTGGTGGAAATGATTGGGAGGGGGGTTGCAGACAGACTGCAGTATGTATGTATGTATGTGTGTGTGGGTGGGAAGGGCATTGGCAGCTGGCGCTATTTTTATCCTGCTTCTCCCTTCCCCCTGGGCAAAAGCAGGAGGCCTCGTTGGCAGCAGATGATATTTTTCTAAAACCATTCCCTACAACTGGATATGATTCTTTTCTCTGGAATTCGCACAACCTGGATGTGTTTCCTTCCACGTCTCTTCCCCATATGATATAATTGGGATAAGGCAGATAAAACACAAGGGGTGTCAGAGTTTGGCCTCCTACTGCCACCAAACAGCCTGCTTAAATTCATTAGATATCATTGATTGGCCAGGAGATCAACAGAATAAGCATATAAGAAGAATCCTGCTGGATTAGACCACAGTGATCTTCTTCTGTTTGCTTGGTCTCCAATATCTGGTATTTTTAATGATGATAATATAGACATTGTTACATTAACATAAAAATAGGTTTTCACAGTAGGTGGGGAGACTAGAAGGTCTGATATTAGCATTACACTATGTAACATGATTTTTGTTCCTGGGTTATATATGCCATTTCCTAATTGGTTTTATCATAGAAACACAGAAAAAATGTGTTCTGTGCACATTTTGCTATAGTTTTTCAATGAACATCTATAGAGTCTCGACCAACTCAACATAGTTTGTAGCAGCCACAAAAATGAAGTTTCTAGAGTATAGCAACTATTTTCAAGGTAATTATTGTACAATTAAACAGGAAATAACACTTCCAAACCAGGAACAGAATATTTTTCAAATTTTGTTACATAGTGTTATTATATCATCAAGTTTCAAAGGAGGAAACTGATACAAAGGGACTTGGCCAGAACTTTGAATAAGTTTAGGGGGACAAATATCCAGTGTTAAGACCTTGGGAAGTCTGACTTGGCCACGGTGGTCCACGCTCTGGTCACATCCCAGCTGGATTACTGCAACGCGCTCTACGTGGGGCTGCCTTTGAAGACGGCCCAGAAACTCCAATTAGTACAACGGGCGGCAGCCAGATTGTTAACTGGGGCGGCTTACAGGGAGCATACTACTCCCTTGTTAAACCAGCTCCACTGGTTGCCAATATACTACCGAGCCCAATTCAAAGTGCTGGTCTTGGCCTACAAAGCCCTAAACGATTCTGGTCCAATTTACCTGTCCGAACGTATCTTCCCCTATGAGCCCACAAGAACCTTAAGATCTTCTGGAGAGGCCCTGCTCTCGGTCCCACCCGCCTCACAGGCACGGCGGGTGGGAACGAGAGACAGGGCCTTCTCGGTGGTGGCTCCCCGGCTGTGGAACTCCCTCCCCAGTGACATTCGGCAGGCCCCATCCCTTTTGGGGTTCAGAAAAAAACTGAAGACCTGGCTATGTACGCAGGCATTTGAAGAATAAGCATGTATAAACTGAGGTAAACTGCTCCTGAACATGAAGGTTCCTTTGAGCTATTGTGATAGGATTGTTGTTCATCTTTTAAAAAGGCACTCAAAATAGTGGGTTGTCTTATGGCAGAACTCCACAAGTAAGAAATCTTTGTCCAGATGGATTATTGCCAAACCTTCTTAATCTTTTTCTGCTCGTGACCCCTTTCCACCCAATAAAATTTCTATGTGATCCTAGGTATGGAAGTATACAAAATGAGTACAACAATCAAACATGTGCTGATAATAAATTAGCATTTGCAAAGCTTGCTAAACAGGCTGATTTTCCCTTTTGGTGGAGTGGAGCTGAAGCATTTTCTGAGTCCACTATAGACCCACAGTTTCAGAAACAATAGCCTATATTATTGAAACATGAGAGAAAAGAGACAACTAGTTATTTATTGATGTGTCTTTGTGTTTGTGCATGTGTTATGCAGAACTTGGAAAAGTTACTTTCTGCATTGGCAGAGGAGTCCAGGGAGTAGTAGTCCCAAGAGTAATGTTTCCAAATTCTGGTGTCAGGAAACCCCTATTGTATCTTACTAGCACCTGTGTTTCAGTTGAATTGCATCTTGCAACCTTCTGCACAGCTGTGTTAAATGAAAGTAAGAGGACCTGTAGACCAAGGCTTCCCATTTCTGAATCTGAGAAGTTTATGGATGGGCCAGATTTTAGAGAGGTCACTGAGACTTCAAACCATGAACAAGACATGGACGTGGTGCACATAAAGAGGACATGGGTAAGTACTTTGGGACAGCATGCATGTCTAGATGCTTTGATGGAGGTTTTTCCTCCGTCTGCTCCCCCAAAATTGATTCACTGGGCAGGTTCTGATGGTAATGGGATGTTGATGCAACAACTACCAAGGCAGAGGGAGGATGGGGGAAGGCTGGCACAGCTCTGGCATGAGAAAGTAGGTCAAGAGCTTATCAGGCTGCAGTCGTGGCGGTGGAAAATAACGGCTTGGAATGTGAGCAAGTGGAGGGGGAACTGAAGTATGACAAGCAATTTTGTGTGTGTGTGTGTGTGTGTGTGTGTGTAATGTTTCTGAGTCCCCCTGAGATTTAAAATAAAGCACTAAAGCCTGTCAATTACAAGACCTAATGTTTTGGATTTAAGGTGTGTAAAGTGCTTGGTTTACAATATTTAATGGAGAAGTGAGACTTTGAAATTGCGTCAAGAGTAAAATCTAGGCATTCACAGGAGCTCAGCTTCCTATCCCATGACTCCTTATGGAGGCAAAGATACCCATGGTATGGATGAGGGCACCAATACATACCATGAAACCCTGAAAGTGGGCAGTACTGTCCTGCTTTTCTGGTCTTCTGTACATCAAGAGGTTGAAGTCTACCTGAATTATAGTTATTTTGCAAGGTGGGATAAAGTTTTAAGAATGATATACTTAGGTGTAAGAACACTGGATCTGTGCAAACATTAAATCAGTGTCAGAGCTTGGTTACTTTAGAAAGAAAATCATTAATTTCCAATCAGTGTAGCATGTAAAAATATAACCTGTTGTTATTAGGTACGGTAGGCTCTTGGTATCTATTGGGTTTAGTTTTATGACCCCTTGCGGATACCAACATTCATTAATTCTCAAGTCCCATGATATGTAGCGATGCAGTAAAATGGCATCCCTTTTATAAAATGGCAAACAATTCAAATGGTGACGGAGAGAGCCTGAGGATCAGTGAAGTGGCAGGCGGCTACTGCAGAGTATGCTTATGCATCAGCGTAGTGCTCAGCAAAATCAAGATTTGCTTTTTGGACTTTTTTCTCTAAATACTTATGAACAATAGTTGGTTAAACCCTTGGGTGTAAAACCCATGGATTTGGAGGGCCAATTGGGCTGCAGTTCCTTTATGCCACTCTCTTAAAAACACTTAAAGTGGATTCGAATGGAAATATGAAAAATCCCTGTCAAAGTACTTCTGAACATCTTAAAATGCCCTTAAAGATAGTTTGAAAAGTAACTAGAAAATTATGTGTTAAATCAGAACAGTAAATTTGCTCCCATTCTTTTAATTGTCTTTCATATTTGCCTGTTACACCTTTGTTGCTGAAAAGGGATGGCATGTGACTGTGTAATTGTGTTACTTGTAACACATTGCTTCCGAGCTCAGGGCTGCAGCTGTCCTTCTGGTGGAAGACATAGGCCTAGCTTGCAAAGTGGAGTCATAGAATCATAGAGTTGGAAGAGACCTCATGGGCCATCCAGTCCACCCCCCTGCCAAGAAGCAGGAAATCGCATTCAAAGTACCCCCAACAGATGGCCATCCAGCCTCTTGCTTAAAAGCCTCCAAAGAAGGAGCCTCCATCACAGTCCGGGGCAGAGAGTTCCACTTCTGAACAGCTCTCACAGTGAGAAAGTTCTTCCTAATGTTCAGGTGGAATCTCTTTTCCTGTAGTTTAAAGCCATTATTCTGCGTCCTAGTCTCCAGGGCAGCGGAAAACAAGCTTACTCCCTCCTCCTTATGACTTCCCCTCACATATTTATACATGGCTATCGTGTCTCTTCTCAACCTTCTCTTCTGCAGGCTAAACATGCCTAGCTCTTTCAGCTGCTCCTCATAGGGCTTGTTCTCCAGACCCTTTATCATTTTAGTTGCCCTCATCTAGACACTTTCCAGCTTGTCAACATCTCCTTTCAATTGTGGTGCCAGAAATGGACACAGTATTCCAGGTGTGGTCTGACCAAGGTGGAATAGAGGGGTAGCATGACTTCCCTGGACCTAGACACTATATTCCTATTTATGCAGGCCAAAATCCCATT
The DNA here is from genome assembly GCF_035594765.1 of Anolis carolinensis. Lineage (NCBI taxonomy): Eukaryota > Metazoa > Chordata > Lepidosauria > Squamata > Anolidae > Anolis > Anolis carolinensis. The sequence goes on along the minus strand of NC_085846.1, from coordinate 32,466,624 downwards.
GGCCTTTTTAGCTGCCACATCACATTGTTGGCTCATGTTTAACTTGTTGTCCACGAAGACTTCAAGAACCTTTTCACACGTACTGCTGTCGAGCCAGGCGTCCCCCATTCTGTATCTTTGCATTTCATTTTTTCTGCCTAAGTGGAGTATTCTTGTTTCCATGTACACATACCTTGTACATATGTAGATTTTTCTCTGACTGCAATATTTTTGTGTTTTTGGGAAGTTCTGCCATGAAGCAGATCCGAGTGGTCATTGCAGACAAGCTGTGAATTATTTAAATTCACTCTTTCTGCATATTAACTGAGGGAGTGAGACATTGCTGGGATTTTACTTGGCTGAGTATTGGTTACCGTGACCAGGGTGAGGGGGAGTACCATTTACTGTTTTGCTGCAGGCATCAACATATTTTAGTTTGGGTCTGCCATTGCATGAAACATGGGACAATGTTTTATGGGTTCTTTGGTGATCAGTGCACTGACCCCAATGGGGAAGAGGCCATGTATGTGCCAGAGTGGTAGCAGCTGGGGGGGAAGAGCCTGGCATGGTGAAGACGAACTGTTGTTGTGCTGTATGTTTTCACAGCAGCCTTCGGCAACTAGCATGGATACAAACACTGCAGTGGTGAGAAGCTATAACTCCATGGTAGAGCACATTCTTTGCATGCCCAAAGGCCTAGATTCAATCCCTGGCATCTCGTATTAAAAGGATTAGATAGCACAGCAGGGAAATGCTTCTGCATGAGACTATGGAGAGCTGCCACTAGTCAGGGAATGGTAGGTGGTAATCACTCAGCTGAACATAAATATATGTGTTTTATTAATTTACATGCACAATGCTTGCATTTGTCTGCCATTCAACAGGGCACCCCTTCCTTTTTGCTTGCCCAGATAGCATACTTAACAGAAGAATCCGCTCCACTGGCCATTGTAGCTTTGTGGCAAGTGGCTTTCAATTTTTCTCATTGAAAGCTGGATTATCTTGATACTATTGGAGAAGATGGAAAGATAGCCAAAGAAGGATTATCTCACCTTATGTGTTCATCATTAGGTAATATCTGGGATAGTGCCTCTTGAATATGATAGTGTTTGTATGTGCTATAACAGTAGGATTGCCAATTCCCAAGTGACAGAGTCATGCCTGGGATAAGGTAATGCATTCCAAGGAATAATAATAATAATAATAATAATAATAATAATAATAATAATAACAACAACAACTTTATTCTTATATCTCGCCCCATCTCCCCGGAGGGCGGCTCACATGGGGACCAAGCCCAAAATACAGCATAAAATACAACAATAAAATGCATTTTAAACATATAAACATATAAAACAAAGCATATAAAATACAATAAAAACATACTCAACCAACCAATAGCCAAGGCACAGTGGGCCTTGGCTATATTCAAGACTGGAAGTAACACTGAGTTCTGCATTCAGCTAAAATATTTTACTCATTGAAAGCTGGATTATCCAGATATGATTGGAGAAAATGGAAGGATAGCCAATTAAAATCTAGAGATTCCTGATAGCTTCCATTACTTCAATGCTACCAAGCAGTAGCTCCACATACCACGGCTGGCATCCTACCCATCAGTCCCTAATAGAATAGTCCCATACAATCAATGGTCGATATGTTGCTGAATATTAATTCATTAAATTTATTCTAATGAGGACTAACAATAGGATTTACCTTAAATATTGAGCAAACACAGATACTCCATCGGTGTCACAAGCACAAGCAGGACCTAAAAGTGCATGATGTGAACAGGTGACCACAGCCACGTATTACACATCAAGGCACGTGTTCTCAAATGTTTGTGGTTAGAGCACTCACGGTCTGAAGTGGGAACAAAGCTTCTGCCCCTGGACTTACCTCTGGAGTGATGTCCCCATGCTAGTCCTGCAATGAATGGATATTTGCAAACTTTTTACTGTGAGTAGCTGCTTGGGCATAAGAGCACTGCATGATCAGAATTGCATTGGTGCCATGATGGCGTGAAGGTATGATCACTTATTTTTTCATTCCATCCACTGTGAAAATTCCTTTGCAGGAGGATGAGCTTTGTACAAGGCCTCCAGAGCTTGAAAATTACTGATTCCAGAACCCTCCCAGTCAATATAATCAGTGGTCATGGTGGTTGGAGTATTGTAGAAGCTGTAGTCCAAAAAAGGAACTTTTCCTAGCTCTGGCAGGGACAAAATGTTAGGAATGAGGCAAGAAGTGGCAGGGACAAAATGTTAGGAATGAGGTAAGAAGTACAGTCTGTCCTATTTTATTAAAAGGCATGTGAGTATACTGAAATGAAAGGTCTTGATCAGGGAATGATCAAATTGCAAATAGGGTCCGCAACTCAATATATCCCAAATTCCCAGCCTCCAAAATGGATTTAATCCTAGTGAAGGCTTCATAGTGCCTGGAAGGAATTGCATCAATGGAAAAGAGAATAAAGGGCACCTTTTTTCTTCTACCCCTGCCTTCTGTGCTTCATAATGCTAGAGGATTCAGAACTCTAAACCAATGTATTTTATAATTATGTGATAGGGAGCAAAGAAACCACGTCTGTCCATTTCATTGGTGGTTACTTCTGCTAGAAATGAAAATACCATCTGGCTACTGCCTCTATGAACCTGCACTCTATGAACCTCCTTTCAGAAGGCCAGTTGTTGAACAAAAAGAGTCTCTTCAGATGCAGTCCTTGAATTGTGGTGTAGTTTCCCAAGAGAAAGGTTTCTGGTCCTCTCTGTGCTCACTTTTTAAGTGGACTCTTAAAAATGGCATTTTATCACTTTTTAAAAAAGTGACAACTGATTTGGGTAATGTCAGTTTGATAAAAAGTGGAGGTACATCTTAAAAGAAATAAAATAAGAGGCAAGTAGAAGAGAAATTAGGAGCATTGCTTTTTTACAATTTCATTATCCCTTGCACCCATCAGCCTTCCAGATATTTTGAAATGGAACGCTATCTTAACTACTTGGGAGGTGAACTGGCTGCACAGGGAACTGCGCAGGATTAGAGACTATATAGTTGAATCAAACAAGAGTTTATTAACTGACAAGAATTTTATACTTTCTCTCCTGAGTCTCACTAAAAGAGAGGTAAAGTCTTTGAGAGATAGGCACAGTTCTGGCCAAGCTGAGGCTCTTGACTCTTTATTTCTTCTCATTGTCTCTTTCTTGTATGGTGTTCAACTGTCTCTAAGATGGTCTCAATATTTAACTCTGATTGGACTTGAATATAGATCCGACTGAACTTGAATAGAGCTCTGACGGGATGTGAATACAGCTCTGACTGGGATATGCTATTTTGTAGACCTTCCTGCATGCCTCTCGCTTCACCTTTGAGTCACGAAAAGGCTGACTCTTCCAAGAACCAGAAGTGCTTTGCCAGAGGCTCCGCCACTGAGGGGATTCTTAAGTGGAAAGGGCGACGGAGACTTCAAATGCAAAGAGGTTGTCTAGACTGACCCCCAGAAACTGTACATAAAATATTAATCCTTCTAACTAGAAAGGGCTTAACTAGGGGTGAACAGTGAGGGTCTTCATGGGGCACAACACCTGGCCATTGACTGTGCTGCTTGGACTAATGAGGTTTGTTGTCCAAAACATCTGGAAAATGCAGGGTAGAGAAAAGCTGATGAACCCAAGAGATTTGCAATAACCATTAGGTTTTCTACTTATTCTGAATCCTTTCTACAAGTTGATAGGTCCCACTTCTTGGCTGTGGGTCACTTAGCTTTTCCTGTTTGGTGTTGGGATAGAGGGAATCCGAGTTACTGAAATCCTTTGTTCCATCACTCTAAGTCCATCCAGCTTCAGAATGGATTTGAGGCTGAAAATTAAATAATTTCTCTCCTCACTGTTGTCAGTGGAAATATAATTCAGTAGTTGACAATGTTGTCAACCATTAATGGTACTCAGTGGTTTGTGAGTTTCCCAAAGGAGTCTTGTCAGCTGCCACAGGGAAATAGGGTACTGTTTTAGGAGACATTTTTGGTCTGATTCAGCAGGGGCTCTTCTTAGGTTTTTATATCTGTCGCCTAAGAATGGGCATCATGCTCTGTTGCCAAATGAAAAGTCTGGCTTTGTGTATATGGGAAAGAGAGAAAATTCCAACTCACCAAGCTTAGAGTGTTTCCCATTTCTGCTTAGGAGTTGGTACCATGTCTGGATTACATGCCATTCTCCTCCCCATACCGCCCCCCTCCATGCTTTCCTCCTCTGTTCCCTGCCACGACTAGTTTCTTGCCACAGCAGAAGGGGTCCAGCCAAGCGTGGCCGATAAAATATTCATCTCTCTCGCTCTCTTACAAGGCTTAGAGAGTGCTTCGAACTGAGTGTCCATTATTCAGGACCTCCCATGCATTGCGTGATTGTTGCTGGGCAAAGAGAAATGAAAAGGGGGTTGGGGAGGATGTTTGCCTCTTAATTAAGGATGGAATTGGGTGAGGGAGATGTGGGGAGCATTTGTGGTACTAACTATGTGAGGTGTCAGTAAAAGGGAAGCATTTGGTAGGTGCTAGTTTTGTCCAGCTGAGATACTTAGGTGGAACATCACAGAACATGTGCTTTCACAACGACACCTGGAACTTCATGGACACGTGCTTGTTTAAAGTGATGGTGGTGGAGTACAGATTGCCAACGAGATGCGAAAGTGTAGCCAGACATAGCCTTGGCTGTACACTTGTGTGTGTTGTGTTTCGTGAAGGAAGCATCTTCTTGTTTCCACCGTGAAGGTCAAAAGATGCTTTTAAAACCAGGGCAGAAAGAAACCGTTAAGAGGGACTTGAGAATTCCACAAAATACTGCATAATACATCATTCATGTGTAGAGTGCAACTGTAGAATTGTCTGTCTGTCTGTCTACCGATCGATTAATCCATCCATCCAGTCTTGGCCATTTTTTGTCTCTTAACTTCTTTCATCCCCCTGCCCTCAATCAAAAGCAAAATTTAGAGGAAAAAGGGCAAGCAAGGGTGTGTTTTTTTTGGCTTGTTTATCTCTTTCCTGCCACCCCAGTAACACAAATACTTATATACACAAACATTCCTCTGTTTTTTGGACCCAGCAGCAGTACAATCCATTAACACTTCCTAGTTGGCACCTCAGATATTTTGCTGTCAACAGCCTCCCCTTCCTTTATTTCACACCTATTGACAGCAGACTCCTCTCTCCAAGCTGCAGTGGTGCCAGTCACTGTGTCTGTGCTCCATCTGTAGGAATGGATGCAGGAATAATGAAGGAGTGACTTATTGCAAGGATATATGTGTGTGTGTGTGTGTGTGTGTGTACCTTCAAATTGCCTGTCACTGATTGAGACCCCATGAATTTCATAGGGTTTTCTTAGGTAAGGTGGTTTTGCCAGTTCTTTCCTCTGAATATACCGTATATCCTACAGCACCAGGTATTCATTGGCAAGCTCCCATCCAAATACTAATCAAGTTTGACCCTGCTTGGTGTCAAAGATAAGATGGGATAGAGTGACTTTTGGTTTATCTGACTATTATTTGACTATTCCCGCTACATTCCCTACCCTACTATAAGTTCTCAATTTCTGATCTTCTATATGTATTCTTAAACCTGTTGTGTTTATCACCAACACAAACTCTCCTGCTCTCTATTCACCCCCACCCATAATGAGTATTAGTCTTGTGTATTTGTATAGAATTTCTATCCATTTCTGTTTGCTTCTTTGGTAAGGTCCCGTTTTCATTTTTGAGCGCCTCTCCTGAAAATGGGCACCTTTCCGAATGAGCCTTTTCGTTCTGTATCCGAAAATGCTAATATTTTTGTCCCATTGGCGGCAATGGGCAGGCTTCCCAGGCTTCCCTTCCTGGCACATGTTTTTAGGAGGCTTTTTATCAGGGTTTGCTTCATTTTCATCTGGGGAGTCGAAGGGCTCCCTGGCTGGGGCTGAAGACACCCTTGAGACAGTGATAGAGGAGAAAAGAGGGATTGTACTCAGGGTGAAAAACTAGTCAGCTCCGCCAGCATTTCTTGTTGCCGTTTCTCCCTTCAGTCAGAAAGCCTACCTTGCACCACTGTTGAGGTCTCTTCATTGGAGTTGGGGCAGACCCACAGTAGGATTCTTGGAGCTGGGCTGGGACATGCCGCATTCGCTGGTGCTTTGCCGGGGCTTGCCTTCCATCGTGGTTACCAGTGGCTTTGCTCCACAGTTGTGCAGGTCCAGGAAGGCACTGGCAGGCGTAGGTGCTTTGAACCTGCACGCCACACATGCATTCTCTTTCCAAGGAGAAAGTGTGTGTGGCATGCAGGCCCAAAGCACCCATGCCTGCCAGGGCCTGCAGCCAAGTCCTTCTTACTCAGCACTCATCTGCAGGCCCTGGCAGGCGCGGGCGTTTTGGACCTGCATGCCACACACACACTCTTTCCAAGGAGTGTGTGTGTGTGGTATGCAGGCCCAAAACGCCCATGCCTGCCAGAGCCTGCAGCCAAGTGCCGAAAATCAGGTGACCAAACAGTTACCATTCCCACTTCCCTTAGTTTCATTGTAATTTTTTTTACCGGAGGGAGGTTTACCGTATTGTGCGATCCAAATGAAACAAATAGTACAAAAACATGGATTAAACAGTAAAAACTGGTACCGTGGACATGACTAGTGAGTATTACCCTTTCAAATCGACCTATTCCTCTTATCCCTCACCATTCCTTTTCAAGCTTTCCAGTTTTTCAGGAGGACAGCCAGTTATTTTGGTTGTACACATAAAGAATGAACCCTGGATCCACTGGGGATACATCCCTGGACTTTGTGTGGATAAACAATATTGCAATTAAGAACATCTGTCCCAGGAATACCATATATTCATATTTCTAGAAAATGCCTAGAAAGCACATATTTTTTTCATATCTGGATAAATTAAACCATGGCCACTGATCCCACGAATATCAAGGCCGTACTGTAGTTCAAACTCCACAAGTTCCTGTAAGCAAAATCCTCCCAGGATAAGTATCAGAGTCAGTGTGCTCAGCTAGCTGCTTTATGACACACTTGAAAACCTTCCTTTCTATTTCAAAGGGAAAGGGGGCTATCCTTCACAGAGGAATGCATTATGTTTTAATCATGTGTCGATGTTCAGGAGCTCCTTTTCCATCTCATTTCCCTTCCCCTAGGGCTGGGGAACGTGCAGTCGAAAGGCCTGCATCCAGGCTTCCAGGCAAGGCTTTTCTCACGCAAACATCATGCTTTATTCACAGAATTTCACAAAGGATCCAGAGGAGGAAGAGCAGCCCAGAAGAGGCATTTATCATGGCACTTTCTTTTCTCATTCACTGAATTTTATGGGGTAGTGGTTCACATAACTTGTTCTCCACTGGTAATTTTCCCTTATTTTCTTATTACCACTTCCATCACTTTCTTTTCCATAGAAAAGGCAAAATAGCTGCATAGTGCCTTGAGTGAGGAAGCCCTTTGTCTGGAAATGCTAGAAGTCTACCATTTGTAACCCTCCTTTGTTCTCCCACTGCTTGTTTTGTTTTTTGTTGTTATCACTGATAATCTGTTATGGAGGGAAGGACAAGTAATCGCACATTGTCTTTAGATGGGTAGCACTGGGAGCCATCTGTTTGGAAGCATCTTTGTTATCCAGGCCACCCTTCTAGGAATCATTTCCTTTTATTGCTTTGCTTGGTGTGCATGAAGGGATGCCGTGGCATAGAAAGAAAAACGTTGCCAAAGATTCTGCCAATGTTGTCCTCCAGCTTTGCCCACAATGTCCCTCTCCTTCCTTAGCTCACCATGTTTTGGGGAGGCAGTCCTTCAAATGAAGATAGTTCTCTTACCTCTAGGGTCCTAGGATTTATGTGTTCTGTCGTTCTATAAATACTATATATTTTTAAAATTCTAACAACCACAGACATTATTAAGAGAAGTCAAACATTTTTCATATCTTTTTAAAAGGCAGCTTCAATGCAATCTTGAAAACCAGCCGGCCAAGTCATAATAAAACACTTAAGCAAATTTGTTCTTAGAACTCATCATTTAAAAGGGCTTCCAGACCGGCTCCAACTAACCTCTTTAGGCAGACCTTTCCGGCATGACCGAATTGGCCATCTGGAGATGGCCATTTTGAAACAGAGCAATTGGTGTCGAGAATTGTGTCTGTTTTTAATCCAAATGATCCAGTGGAAGCAGGTTTTCCTGGTTCTTTGAACATATATGACCTTCAAGGTGAGCACCAGCAAACAATGATAGTTGGTTTTGCCAAATGGAAATATAGTACAGTAGAATCTCTCTTATCCAACCCTCACTTATCCAACATTCTGTATTATCCAACACAATCTGCCTTCCGCCCAGATCCACAGTTATTTCTCAATGCGCAGCAGGCCAACACACTCAGCAACAACACAAGAGCAGCCACGCTCCCAAACAAGTAGCATACTTGTTGTAAAACATGATGTTTTGGTGCTTAATTTGTGAAATCATAACGTAATTTGATGTTTAATAGGCTTTTCCTTAATCCCTCCTTATTATTCAACATTTTCACTTATCCAACGTTCTGCCAGCTTGTTTATGTTGAATAAGCGAGACTACTGTATGCGTTGTTGAAGGCTTTCATGGCCACAATAACTGGGTTGCTGTGAGTTTTCCGAGCTGTATTTCCATGTTCCAGAAGCATTCTCTTCTGACGTTTCACCCACATCTATGTCAAGCATCCTCAGAGGTTGTGAGATCTGTTGGAAACTAGGCAAGTGGGGTTTATATATCTGTGGAAGATCCATAGTGGGAGAAAGAACTCTTCTCTGCTTGAGTCAAGTGTGAATGTTGCAGCCAGACTTTGAAGCTGCAAGGCCATTCAGTGCTAATCAAGGTGGCCAACTGCAACATTCACACTTGCCTTAAGCAGACAAGAGTTCTTTCTCCTACCCTGGACATTCCAGGTATATAAACCTAACTTGTCTAGTTTCCAACAGACCTCATAACCTCTGAGGATGTTTGCCATAGATGTGGGTGAAACGTCAGGAGATAATGCTTCTGGAACATGGCCATACAGCGCGGAAAACTCACAGCAACCCGGAAATATAGTACCCCTATTTGTTCTTGATGGTGTTTGAATGGGAGAGTGGAGTTTGGCAGCATTTCCCATGCTCATATCTATATATTTGGTGTTCATCAGACCATGAGAAAGTTAATGATGGCACGTGTTGTATGGTGGTATGTAGCGTGATGTCACATTGAAGAGTCTGAAAATTTGAAAATCCATTCTGTAGGCTGTCTTTGTGTCTGTGTGTAAAGGTTATCTTGAATCTGACAACTTGGAATTCCTGCCTTTTAAAATGGGACTTGTCATGAAAGACTTTCAAAGAAGCTGATTTGTGTTCAAGTTGGTATTGAACCATACTGATTTTCTCTAAAATGTCCATTAAAAACAAAAGAAAATAAAGGAAAAACGCACCCATCTACACGCTCAGCATCGCCTTTTTTGTTGCGAGCTTTGGTGGTTAAATAATCCCTTGGTTGAGCAACAGCACATTCCATGTTTTTGTTAATTTTTGCCCAAAGCGGGTGAGAAGAAGTGCTCGATTTCTCCCCTGCTCCAATTTCCTTTTCTCTTCTGCTGCCGCCCCCTTCACCTGCTTTTCTCCCTTTTGACGCAGAGTTAAAGATTAATTATAGCTGGTCTTCCCCAGCTGGGTTGCTGAGCGGATGGGAAATACCCATTAATAGAAGGATGGCTTTTTATCATTCTGTCAGCGGCTGGTGGTACAGGACGACCTCGCGATTCTCAGCTTGGAATTTGCCTGCTTTTAAAAAGTGGGCTTTCTGAATTGGATAAATGGGTTTCTCTTTTGGGGGGGGGGGTGGAGTAAGGGGAGGGAAGAGGATCTGATGGAAGCTGCAGGAGGGGGAGTCCCGGGAACAAAGGCCAAAATATTTCATCAGCGACCATTCTCTTTTTTTAAATAAATGCATGGAGGAAAGAAAGAGGAGATGAATTGTACATGACAATAGCTCCTACATTGCTGAAGGGGTACCCCTGTGCATTTGCTGACAAATCTCTCCTTTGAGTTAAATATTTATCGTAAGCAGGATGGAAGACTAAAGTGATGCTAACAGTGAATTTTTCTGGTTGAGGAACGCTTCCTGTGGAATCAGACGTAAAGCATCATCTGCTATTATTTTCCTTCTTAGTGCATGCGCACACACACATACAGAGGATAATTGCAATTGTCTCTTCCTAGGGGTGAAATGTGACAAGGAGGTCTTTGGTTTTGCAAAGTTGGCTCTTTTTGTTGTGATAAATGGGGCCTGGAGGAAAGTGAAGATGCTTTGGGAAAGTACTTTGAATTGTTGGGGGTCAATGCAGCCTCTTTTGGAAAGGGTGGAGTGAGTCTCTGAAGTACAGGCCGCAAACTATCCTAAAGGCACTATAGATCAATTTTCTTGTTAGCATTTTTGCCCTAAATACCATAATATATATGTGTATGTATGTGTATATATGTTTGTATGTATGTAAGAGACCCTGGTGGCACAGCGGGTTAAACCGCTGAGCTGCTGAACTTGCTGGCGGAAGGGTTGGTGGTTCAAATGTGGGGAGCCAGGTGAGCTCCTGCTTTTACCCCCTGCTTCTTGCAACCTAGCAGTTTGAAAACATGCCAATCTGAGTAGATCAGTAGGTACGGCTTTAAATCTTTGTTGATGATGCTTGTTTTGTTTGTATGTATTTTATTCTGTTTTATTGTGATTTTTTGGGGCCTGGCCCCATGTTAGCCGCCCCGAGTCCCTATGGGGAAATGGAGGCGGGTTATAAAAATAAAGTTATTATTATTATTATTATTATTATTATTATTATGGCTCAGGTGGGAATGTAATGGCTCTCCATGCAGTCATGCCAGCCACATGACCTAGGAGGTGTCTACGGACAACGCTGGCTCTTCGGCTTAGAAATGGAGATTAGCACCAATCCCCAGAGTTGGACGTGACTAGACTTAATGTCAGGGGAAAACCTTTACCTATGCATGTATGTATGTTTTTTGGGATGTGGGTGCTGAATCTGGGGATTCCTCTGCAAATTGTCAAGGAGAAGTGGCAAACCTTCCTTGATGGGGAATCCTTAATATAGATGTTCCAGCACCTACCTACTCAATTTCTTAATTACTCAGCTCAATGTACTTGCAGTGTCATTTTTCCTGATTTTAAAATGAGAACTGTGATATTTCCTTGTGACTCATAATATATGTGCATTGTAAACACCTTTTATTTTACGTATAATGTACTGACCTGAAGTGTTGATGTTAGTATGCTGTAAGTTGTGCAAGAATCTGGAAGGAAAGAAAAAATGACTGCCTACATTTATATTCTATGCAGTTCAGACCAGACTGCCTTTGAAATCATGGTACATACACAAATGATAAGCATAAAGTACAGTATATGTGAGTTGTACCTATTTCTTCTGCTTGCGTTTCTTGGCTATTTTTTGCTCCAGATCTGTAACATTGACAGAAACGAGTCTATGCTTCGGAGGGACAGGTTTTCACTGCAAGGCACATCCTCCATTTTATGAATTTGAGAACAGGGGATTCCTCAGTTTACGCAAAACATTGCAAGCAGATCCATGTCTTTTGCTGATGATATTGTTCAAGAGGATATTTCTTTATCTCTGAAGTTGTATAAAATCGTACATTGAATGGGAAAAGTAAATGGGACAGTGGCAGCTCGTGATCCAAAGCAGATTTGAAATTTACTCTGAAATTTTGTGGTAGGGTGCTACTTATAGTTATGGACAGGGCAATGCTCTCCTTTTCTCATCATATAGTACTCAGGAAATGTGGAAAGTAGGAAACTGAAGACATTAGAAAGAATCTGTTCTTCACAAATGGCATCATTGCAGGATTTGAAACCAATTTGAAAATGTCACAGAGGATGCTACAAATGGCTGCTATATTTATAATGACTCTATATTTTCTCCAGTGTTGGTGATATTTTGCCTTCATGTATCCTTTACTGGGGGCCATAGGTGGGAGAGTATTGTGAGCTTCCCTTAGGCTAAAAAGGTAAAGGTTTTCCCCTGACGTTAAGTCCAGTCGTGACCGACTCTGGGGGTTGGTGCTCATCTCCATTTCTAAGCCGAAGAGCCGGCGTTGTCCATAGACACCTCCAAGGTCATGTGGCCGGCATGACTGCATGGAGCGCCCATAGGCTAGGCACTAGAAAAACAGAACAGTTATCTATAAACGACTTTGATCTGGTTCTTCTTATAGCCTGCTATTAAGTTGAAAGAAGGAGGCCATCTCCTGGGAGAATTTAAATGGGAAGGATCTATAAAACCAAAATATTTTGGAGATGCATTGCTGGAAAAGAGATAAATCTTTAATTGTGAATTAATGAAGTTCAGCCACCATTTAAAAGTGTTTAGGGGAATGGTTCTCAACCTGTGGGTCCCCAGGTGTTTTGGCTTACAACTCCCAGAAATCCAAGCCAGTTTACCAGCTGTTAGAATTTCTGGGAGTTGAAGGCCAAAACATCTGGGGACCCACAGATTGAGAACCACTGGTTTAGGGGTTAAGGATCCTGGTCCCACATACATGTGCTTCACACATTCACTCTATGATGAACCACTGAATATTTCAGGCATCATTATTGAATGTTGCACTGGTATTTTCATGGACCACTTAAATATGAAGATTATTCTGCTTGATCTTGCAATAATCTAGCAGAGGACATGTGTGTTTTAACCAGCCTATAGGTTGTAGTGCTTTCCAGGCTTTGTTGACCACGGTGGCAGCACATTGATTTGTTCTCCTGGGCCACCGCAGTCTAGTACAGAACCTTAATTTACTTGGTTGATCTCCAGGTAGTAAACGTCAGCTGTATTTCATTTGGACCTGTTTCCAGTTGCTGTCTTTCCCCCAGTGCATGTACACACCCAGGCAAGGACATCAGATTGAGATCTTTGGCATTGGTGCTTCTGAACTGGCAATACAAGCTTAGCTTGTATGATTGCTAAGCATTGTATGAAAAAACCCCCGCCTCATCTTTCCCTCTGATGCTCCCCCCCTCCAACCGCCTCCAACAAAAGCTTCTCTCCTTTCATGCTTTTATGTTTTTGCTGCAACGACCTTGGTTGACTAAAAGCCCTGAGCGAATTGGAGCAAAGCTTCTCTCCCCCCACCTTCCTGCATTTCACACATCCGGGGTCAGGATTTTGACTTTGCCCTAGTTTTAAATCTTAAATGGAAGTCGTGGAAGACTTTTATCTTTGGTCTGAAGTCACTGTGCGTATGTGTGCCTGCACGTTGTTGCTGGAGAAGTGTTTTGTGTAATCGTGGCTGGAGAAATGTTTCATAGTGTGTTCTGTGTAATGGGAAGAGAAGAGAGGGTGGTGGGGATGGCCCGATCCCCTCCCCCTTCTCTCCAGGTTCCCAAGCTTTATAGGTTGGGGAAAATATGCCTACAAATTCCTCCAGACGCTTTATATGGATTCCACAGTGATTAAATGACAACATGAAAAGGGGGTTCTGAGCAGATGTAGGGCAGCTGAGATCCTGGGAACTGAACTCCTGCAGCTGGGCTTAGCTGAGCATTACAGGGGTTTCTGGTAATCTAACTGATGGAAGATTAGTAACACTGAAGGGATTCCCCTGTTCCCCCAACTCCAACCCCAACCCACTAGCCAAGGAATCGTGCATTTTCCGACATCGCAATTGATTGTGTGCGAAGAAAGCAGGTTAGAATACCTTCCCCTCAAGGGGAAGGATGACATTTTCATTAAATGTTAGGGGCACATACACGCAACCCACTCCTTTAGAAGCCCTGAAACACCTGGAATATCAATCTGTCCCATATTTGTATCCTGGTTATACTCAAATTGTTGTCTAAAATACAACGATGCCTCTGAACAAGCACAGTATGCTTTCTGCAGTGAAGTCTTCAAGTCTTTGCTCCTTTTCATGAGAAGAAAAGGTGAGATTGTGTCCAAACTTAAGTCTCCCATTAGCTCAAACCTTTAAAATATACTCCTACTTATTGTTTATGTGTTTCATAAACGCCCTGCTCAGAGGTCTCAGACCCCATAGCATCACACCAATATCTGTCCAGTTCACTGGTCCAGGTCTTGCGTGACTTCCTCATTTTTATTTAACCAGGCCAGTCTCTTTGCCTCTGAGAATACTTTTTATGTGGGTGGATTCAGACCGTTGGGAATTGCGTTCTAGGTCCTTGGAGATATTACCTGTCATGCTTGTATCTGCATGGAAGATTTGGCAGCTGCAGTTTGTTGCCATGTGGTCAAGCCCACAATTAGAGCCCGCAATTGAGCACATGCACGAGGAGGCTGTGAAGTTATTGTAGCTATTCTGCTGGAACTGACAAAGAACTGAAATATTTTTTGGGGGGTTATATGTCTCCAAATCCTCTAACCATCCAAGGAATTGTAGATCAAAGCAACAACCTTTCCCAGTTTTTCTACACCAGCCTTTCATAGTGAATGAATAGTATGCAGCTGCCAACATTTCCATGCAAGACTCCTCCAGGTGAGAAGCAGTATGGAGTCCAGCAGGTTAACCCCCTCTTGTGGAGGAACTGTTCGTTGTTTTGTGCCTTCAATGTGACTCTGATGTATGGTCACTAGGATGTATAGGGTTTTCCTGGCAAGGTGCAGAGAGAGGTTTGACTCTTTGAGACTGAAGATGTGATTTGCCGATGGTTATGCGGTAGGTTTCCATGCCCAAGTAGGGATTCAAATCCTCATCTCCCAAGGCCATAGTCCAACCCTCAAGCTACATGACATTGCCATTCCCTAAGGTACAAATGGGCTTGTCTGGATTCTGTTGTAACCATGCGTCTTTCCATAGCAGCTGAAAAATAAAGGGAAGTGGAGAGGGTAAATGTCAGAGGTTCTTCAACGTTAGGAAAAGCTATGCTGGGGGTGTTCTTGTTGTTATATTGAAAAAACAAACAAACAAACAAACTTTAAAGCTCTCATCTTCATGCAAACCTGAACCAGAACTGCATGTTGATATGGACAATGTGTAAAATTTCACCTGTATACTTACAGGGCATGATGGCTGCTGTGAAGGTGTCAGTGTAAGAGCATAAGCAGCTGTTGCATAGCGGGGAGAAATCCATTGGTAATGGATACCTCCTCAGGCAAATCCCAAAGAAGTGTTTGTTGTTATTGTTCTGTGTCTTCACCTGCTCCAATGTATAGTGATCTTATCACATGAATATTTGTGAGGACATGGGCAAGCCTTATTCAGGTGAGATTTGCCATTGGCACCTGTTCCAAAGCTTTTATTACGTTAGTGTGTTGGCTGCAGTGTGCAAGTTTGCCCCCATATCTAAAGAGACATCTCTCAGTCTATATGAAATAAGCAAAAAATATATATTTTTAAAACGTAAGAGAAGGGTTTGCATGAGATATTTAGTTTCCCCATACATTTCATTACTGCAATTTATATATGTGTGTATATAACTGATAAGGGGTTGATTTAACCCCTGGTTTGCTTGTTAAATTGAATGATGCATGTCTAAAAAGTGTATCCCCAACATGTAATGTTTGGAAATCTCTGCTCTTAGGCTAAGAGAGTAATCCAGGGATTTCCATGATTGGTTAGGGATTTGAACCTTGGTCCTAGTCTTAGTCCAACATTCAGTCCAATACACTTTGGTGGCTCTCACAAAGAAGTATTTGGCTTTGTGTAAGCCAGTGGTTCTCAATCTATGGGTCCCCAGATGTTTTGGCCTTCAACTCCCAGAAATCCTAACAGCTGGTAAATTGGCTGGAATTTCTAGGAGTTATAGGCCAAAACACCTGGGGACCCACAGATTGAGAACCACTGGTGTAAGGCATAAAGAGGATTCAAGGCTTGGTGAATAAATAGAGCTTCAGGCACCCAAGGGAAAATGAATTGTGTAATATCAATCCTTAGGATTGGCAAGGAGCAGTACATCTCAGGATCAGTCAAGTCTGATATAAACCCTCGGAGTTTGGCCTGCATACTCTTGCCTGGTTGACAGAGTCTTTGTCTCTGGCCGTTAATCCTGGTG
Source organism: Anolis carolinensis (assembly GCF_035594765.1). Lineage (NCBI taxonomy): Eukaryota > Metazoa > Chordata > Lepidosauria > Squamata > Anolidae > Anolis > Anolis carolinensis. The sequence continues at coordinate 32,450,617 of NC_085846.1, read as the reverse complement.
ATCAAGTTTTGGGGGACATGCCATTAAGGTTTGAGCAGAATTACTTTTTGGGGCAACAGCCCACAGCACAACCCCTACCTCTGGTGATAACTTATTCAAGCTCTTAAAACACTGTGCAATCAAATCTGATATGGGAAATATGGGTTTGTTTTACCCAGTGAGACTAGAGGTCTTTGGCTCTTGCTCTCTAAACTTTAGTTTCAGCAGACAGCTTTGAAATTAACAAGATTGGAATGTAGTTTGGAACAGTGCTCTCTCTCTCTCTGTCTATCTCTGATTACACCGTTTTTTTCCTCTGCCAATTCTCGTTTTTGTATTGTTTTGCCTGATAATAGGGGTCTCCATTTCATTTTCCTCTCTTTGTATGAAATGACCTATAAAATGCTTTTAGAGGGCTTCGTTTTCAAAGAGCCTCAGAGAATAGCTCTTTGGGTAAAATAAATCTGTGGATATTTAAATGGAGGATTGAAGCCATTTTTAAGAACAGTGAAGGACTGGTGTACATGGGTCTACATACATACTCTGTGATTTAAAATGTTAAAAACCCAAGAAATTATATTTGCTTACTTCAATTTTGATTTTATTACTTTTAGCTTATCCTAGTCATATTGAGAAATGATATCCGAGGTTGAAGCCCCATTGTCTGATCAGTGGACCTACTTTCTACTAGTTTATCATTTCATCCAGAATGGGATGACTGCTTTTAAGACTTAGTCTTCTAGCCATAACAGCTAGAAATTATGTCCTGTCTACTTTTTGAATCAGTGGTTCCCAACCTTTGGGCCTCCAGGTGATTTGGACTTCAGCTCCCACAGTTCCCAACAGCTGGTAAATTGGCTGGGATTTCTGGGAGTTGAAGTCCAAAACACCTGAAGGCCCAAAGGTTGGGAACCACTGCTCTAAATAGAGGAGAATATTTTTCTTTTGGTGGTGACTAATATTTTGTAAAGTCATGGGAGGACGCTCTAGAGTTCTGTCTGAAACTTCCTTCCTTGCTGAGCAGAGAAATTTGGCAAGGGCTGAAATTGGCAGCGTTTACATGAGTAAATGGTGTATATGCTTGCGCTTTCCCTTTAACTCCTTTCTCAGTGGACACAATGTAGGAGTTGAGTTCTTTTCCTAAGTGAAACTATTTGTGTTTTTCCATTTCCTGCAGTCGGGATTGTTAGTGCTAATACTCATATTGACTAGCACGTACTTATGATCTAAAATACTTACTCTGTTCCACTGTGAATTTGTTGCTAAAAATATTCCCTGGTATGTACAAAGAGGACGAGGGAGGCCCAAAGGTGCCTTTAGTATCATGTGCTAAAATGCCCTTGAAGTGCATTAGGGGTTTGTTGCACTAAAATATCTCCTTGGGTGAAAATGGACCTGTCTCTTACCCTTCTCTTAATAATTGTCTTCAGTCCTTTTTCAATATATAACTGTCTTCTGTACTGGAGGATAATGGTTTGTATGGAGGGCTGTTCTATGCATCTTGTGGTCTATGACCATGGGGATTGGTTTGAACTTCGTTCTCCAGTATTCAAACCCAATAATGTTATTGGTGCATCTACACCAGTGATTCCCAACCTGTGGGTCCCCAGATGTTTTGACCTTCAACTCCCAAAAATTCTAACAGCTGGTAAACTGGCTGGGATTTCTGGGAATTGTAGGCCAAAACACCACTGATCTACACGGTAGAGTCAATTCAGTATGTCACCACTTTAACTTCCATGACTCCATGCCATGCAATCCTGGGAGTTGTAGTTTGGTAAGACGCCATTCACTCTTTGGCAGTGAAGGTTAAACCTTGTAGAACTATATTTCCCATGACTCCTTTCACCTTGCTGCAGTTCACGTTATGACTCAAGCCTCCTAGTTCTAGTTTGGGCTACAAACTCCTGTTTTAGGACCGGCAAATGCTTTTTTGTAGTCTACAGTTATTAAATTTTGCTGTCCCTACAGTCTAAATTATTACCATAATGCAGTGGCATGAGCAAAGGGAATTGCTATTCACCTTCCAATAATGGTGTTAAATTATTCTTAAGTTGTACTTCTTATCATACCTCATGTTAAAGAAAAAATAGTTAAGTGCATGTAAGTTGGGGCGGAGTCATGTAGTCCCCCAAATGTTATTGGATAGCGAGTGTCATCCTAGGAAGTATAGGAATAGTAAGGAGTGCTGGGAGTTGTAGTACAACATCTGGAAAGTAGCAGGGTTCTCACATTTGGTGCACACTATTCGATCTTGCTGGTGTATAGTTTGCCCTCTCAGTTGCCCACCTTTTCATTCCATACGAAAGCAGCCAAAATTACACAGATCTTGGAGCAAAGTTGAATTGAGTAATGCTTCCCTTAACTGTGGCTGTTCCTTTTGGTGGTACCATGTATACTCATGCATGTGCCAATTTTATGTATAAGTCAAGGGCAGGTTTGGGGGCAAAAATATGGATTTTTATATGATCCATTAATAAGTTGAGGGTCATTCCACAGAGAGGTAAAAGCACCGATGCTGTTATCACAATTTCCCTACCCAGGCATTCACGAAAGCTAGAAGCTGTATTTTGGTAGAGAAAGTGGAAGGATTGCTGCTTCTTTTAGGACTAAACCCTTGCCTTTCACCACTCTGCTCAAAGAAGTGGTTGGTTCTTTTTTTGACAACAGTTAAAGTTCAGTGCTCACACTGACTTTTTTGTGGGGAATTTTTGACTAAAATGTCTAAACCAGTGGTTCTCAACCTACGGGTTCCCAGGTGTCCTACAACTCCCAGATATCCCAGCCAGTTTACCAGCCTTTGGATTTCTGGGAGCTGAAGGCCAAAACATCTGGGGACCCACAGGTTGAGAACCACTGGTCTAGACTTATACATGAGTCTTTGTGTGTATGATCCCTGTGCATGTGTACAGAGGCATTCTTGCTTGTATAGTGGACTGAGATGAGTTGACATGTTTGTTGGTCTTAATAGACTCACTTAAGGGTTTCAGTTGCATGGATGTATGAGTGAAGTGTGCATCTACCCAGAGATTCACCCATCAGAGCATAGTGCAGAATAGTGGCAGGTGGACACAGACTAAGCAATAAGAACAGGATATCTTTGGGTACATAATCACCTTAGCTATTGCAATAGTGACATAATTGAGACTCAAAAACTTTTGCCTTTCAGAGATCTATCAAGATATCCCAATTTGTGTTGCCGAAGGCTCTCATGGCTAGAATCACTGGGTTGCTGTGAGTTTTCCAGGCAGTATGGCCATGTTCCAGAAGCATTCTCTTCTGACGTTTCGCCCACGTGTATGACAGGCATCTTCAGAGGTTGTGAGGTCTGTTGGAAACTAGGCAAGTGGGGTTTATATATCTGTGAAATGTTCAGGGTGGGAGAAAGAACTCTTGTCTGCCTGAGGCAAGTGTGAATATGCAAACTGGCTAGCTTGATTAGCATTGAATAGCCTTGCAGCTTCAAAGCCTGGCTACTTCCTGCCTGGGGTAATCCTTTGTTGGGAGGTTTTAACAGGCCCTGATTGTTTCTTGTCTGGAATTCCCCTGTCTTCTGAGTGTTGGTCTTTATTTACTGTCCTGATTTTAGACTTTTTAAATACTGATAGCCAGATTTTGTTCATTTTCATGGATTCAGGAAGTAGCCAGGCTTTGAAGCTGCAAGGCTTTTCAATGCTAATCAAGCTAGCCAGTTTGTAACATTCAAACTTGCCTCAGGCAGACAAGAGTTCTTTCTCCCACCCTGGACCTTCCACATATATATAAACCTCACTTGCCTAGTTTCCAACAGACCTCACAACCTCTGAGGATGCCTGGCATAGATGTGGGCGAAATGTCAGGAGAGAATGCTTCTGGAACATGGCCATACAGCCTGGAAAACTCACAGCAACCCAGATTCCAGTCTGTCTCTTGGCCACTCTTAATCTAAAGTGGAATCCCATTTTGGTTTCAGCAGGAGAGTTTTTAACATGAGTTTAATTGTTTTTCCTGGTATCTTTAAAAGTGCTTAACTTTGGTTCTCTTGTGCCTCTGATTTTAACAACAGGATTAACAATTTGGTTTCTTCCTTTCCTCCCTTTCATATTTACCTCTTCTCTCTCTTTTCCCCATTTGAAACATCATTTCCCCTCTTGTTCTTTTTCTTCTTCTTTTTTAATTTCATCAGTCTTTTATTTTTGTTTTGATTTCATTTTTATTCATTCTGTTATCTCCCCCTTCTACTTTCTTCTACTTGGCAGCTTTCCCTTTTCTTTTGTTTCTCTTCTTTTTGGACTCCCCCTTTCCTTCCCATACATATGTGCCTTGTTCTCCTTTTTTCTCTCATGCGTATCTTTGCTCTCCTCCCATATTTAATCTTTCTCCCTTTCTGCCTCTTATGCTCTATTTTCTTTCTTATGCTCTTTCCCCGCTCTTTCTTTGTCTCTGCCCCCCTCCCCAGCCTCTTTCATCACAGCCTTTTACTAAATGAGTCAAAACAGACATTTGTCATGTTCCCTACAGGAAGTACGGGGGCTTTTGTTCAAAAAGCTGCTGGCTAAGCAGAGCCTCTGACTTTCTATTATTATTTAAACAGGCCCCACTGAGCTTTTTCTCTTGAACGCACGCGCACATGTGTGCACAGCCTGCCAGTTTTTGCAGGGCAGGAGGCAGATTTGAAAACTCAATCTCTCTTAAAATAATAATTGCAGCTTTCCCAACTTTTTTTGGTTACTATCGCGGGACGAGGGGCAGATATAAGACTACATATTTTGAGGCTCAAGGGAGAGATGCTAGCAATGCATATTTATAGATTTATTAATTTTTAAAACATATTTTAAAATCCCCGCCTGTATTACTGGTTGAAGCCTGTGTTCACAAAAACATGATGAGATATTTGTCTCATGTATCTTCTGCATTGGTCGAAGGGTATTTTAGCCTACTTTCCTTGAAATTGAAGCTTTCTTGGATCCTGTAGAACAATGGTTCTCAACCTTCCTAATGCCGTGACCCTTTAATACAGTTCCTCATGTTGTGGTGACTCCGAACCATAAAATTATTTTTGTTGTTACGTACTTCATAACTGTAATTTTGCTATTGTTATTAATTGTAATGTAAATATCTGATATGCAGGATATATTTTCATTCACTGGGCCAAATTTGGCCCACATTTGAATACTAGTGGGGTTGGGGGAAATTGATTTTGTCATTTGGGAGTTGTAGTTGCTGGGATTTATAGTTCACCTACAATCAAGGAGCATTTCTGTTGGATCTTGTAGATGTAAATAAATACAGTAGAAGCTTTACCATGGCTTCTGAACCAAAGTTTACCCTGCAATGTAATAACTTGTCACTCAGGTTTGTGAAATAAGGAACAGTAACTTCAGTTCGATAGGTCAAACAGAGCAACAATATATACAATAGCCTCTGGTTTCTTACAGAGAACAGAGGAAATAAACAGTCCTTTTAAAACAGTCTTTAAATATATATGCCTCATTGTCTCAAAAATGATCAGGCTTCAGAGAGTCGGCAGCCATTAATTTCCTAGCTGTTATTTCTTCACTCTTTGAGGTAAAAGTGCCTGTTCAAACAATTTCTCTCAGCAGCAAGCCAGAGATAGTAGCAAATCATAATGTTGGCTCCTGACACGCTTAGCCAATCAGCTGCTGCCACGTCTTTCCAGTCAACCCATTATATCATGGTGCCTTTTACAAATCCCCACAATTCCAAACTCCACCAACAATGGAATTGAACCAAACTCGGCACACAGAACTCCCATGACCAACAGAAAATACTGGAAGGGTTTGGTGGGTACTGACCTTAAGTTTTGGAGTTGTAGTTCACTTACATCCAGAGAGCACTGTGGACGCAAACAGTGACGGATCTGGACCAAACTTGGTGCAAATACTCAATATGCCTAAATGTGAACATTGATGGAGTTTGGGGAAAATAGACCTTGACATTTGGGAGTTGTAGTTGCTGGGATTTATAGTTCACCCACAATCAAAGACTCTCTTGATCCCCACCAATGATAGTATTGGGCCAAACTTCCCACACAGAACCCGCATGGCCAACAGAAAATACTGGTCTTTGGTGACCCCTCTGACACCCCCTCGTGATCCCCCCAGGGGTCTCAATCCCCAGGTTAAGAAACGCTGCGGCTGAGAAGGGTGGGATAGAAATGATAGAAATAAATAAATTTTACATTAATAAATGCCTAAATAAAGTATTGGAGCATTGGATAGCATCTTTTCTCATTTCTTCTTGTAGAAAAAGTGCAATGTTTGTGTTACCGGTACATGGATATGCCTGGAAGAAAACATAGAAGGTTCCTATTTTATGTTCATATGAACCATTATAGAGAAGAGGTGTGTATATCTCTTTATAGAGCTCCGGTATTAATGGTGTGTGTGTGTGTGTGTATATATATGGCTGTGGGTAAAAGCCAATTATTCCATGGCTCAATAGAAATTGTGATGGAAACGAACAAATTGGAGTATTTTAATTGTCTACATTAAGGGTTTATACTAATGACTTTTTTATGACAGCTAAGAACCTTTTTTAATATACTAGTATAATAGATTTCTAAATCATATTGTAGAATTGCGAATATTATCATTACTTTGATTAATGTAATCAACCTTATTAGTCCCTCCCCTCCTCCCTTCTTCCCGTTTTTTCTTTTTTGGTATTAGATTTTGCAGATATCAAGGGTTATAGCTTTAAGCAGTTTATATCTTGGGCATTGTTTTTGTTTTTTTCCTCCTCTTGTGCGGTAAATAAATTTCAAAATAAGAGTGCCCTGTATTCGGAGTCGCTAATTATGTCAGCTCCTGAAACAAAACAGTGAAAAGAATGTATTAAATAATACCTTCTGTTCTGATCTGGTCGACTTTAATTTTTTGGGATGTGGAGAAGGTTATGACAACAATGTTTTGAGACACACAGAGTGTTATTCTTGTTGATTTCCTGCAACATGGTGCAACAACGAAGCAATGTAACACTTTAAGAAACTTAAGGAGGCAATAAGAAAGAAGAGACCACTAAAAGACATTTGTTGCATCAAGCTTCGTCATGATAATGCACCCGCACACACGTCATTTTTCACAACCCAGGCGATTGCAAAAATGGGCCGGTCAGTATTGCCTACATGAGCCCCTGGTGGCGCATTCGGTTAAACTCTTGTGCCAGCAGGACTGCTGACCTGAAGGTTGTGTTGTTGACCTGAAGGTTGCTAGTTCGAATCTGGGGAGAGGTCAAATGAGCTCCCTCTGTCAGCTCCAGCTCTCCATGCAGGTGGGACAGGGATGAGGACATGAGAGTAGCCTCCCACAAGGATGGCAAAACATCAAAACATCCAGACATCCCCTGGGCAACATCCTAGCAGACGGCAAATTCTCTCACACCAGAAGCAACTTGTAGTTTCTCAAGTCGCTCCTGACACGAAAAAAAGTAATGTCTATGTCCTCGATTTGGCCCCTTCTGACTTTCACCTTTTTGGACGTCTGAAAGACAACCTACATGGTTACAGAATCAGTGACCTGAATGACATTAAAACAGCTTTAAAATCATGGGCTGCAAAGCAAAATCCTGAATTTTTCCAAAATGGTTTTGATGCCTGGGCTAAACAATGACGCAAATGTGTACAAACTGATGGTGACTACGTTGAGCGGTAGTTTAGAGGATAGTTCAGGCTATGATCTGTAGCAACTTCTTCAGTTATATGTTCATTCATAACATTTTTATGACACAGGAGGCAAAACCTTTTGACCCACCCTCATATATTTATTAGGAGGGCCAGGGTGGTGTAATGTTCGAACATTGAGTTACGACTCTGGAGACCAGGGTTCAAATAATGGCTTGGCCATGGAAAACTACTGCATGATCTTGAACTAGTCACACTCTCTCAACCTTAGAAGAAGGCAAAGGCTTTCTCCCTCTGAACAAATCATAGAGTCAGAGTTGGAAGAGACCTTGTGGGCCATCCAGTCCAACCTCCTGCCAAGAGGCAGGAACATCGCATTTAAAGCACCCCCGACAGATGGCCATCCAGGCTATGCTTAAAAGCATCCAAAGAAGGAGCCTCCACCACACTTCATGGTGGAGAGTTACACTGCTGAACAGCTCTCACAGTGAGGAAGTTCTTCCTAATGTTTGTTTATTTATTTATTTGCGACATTTATATACCGCCCTTCTCACCCCGAAGGGGATTCAGGGCGGTTTACAAGTATATATACATAATATATATAATATTATACAACTATATTGCAATATTATTAGTAATATTGCATGTAATATAAATATACAATTATAATAGTGAATTATAATTATTATTACATTGTATTACAACATAATATTATTATTAATATTAATATTATATGTTCAGGTGGAATCTCCTTTCCTGTAGTTTAGAGCCATTGTTCTGCATTCTAGTCTCCAGGGCAGCAGCAAACAAGCTTGCTATCTTCCTCCCTATGACTTCCCCTCACATATCTATACATGGACATCACCACGTCTCCTCTCAGCCTGCTCTTCTGCGGGCTAAACATGCCCAGTTCTTTAAGCCGCTCCTCATAGGGCTTGTTCTCCAGAACCTTATTCATTTTAGTTGCCCTCCTCTGGACACATTCCAGCTTGTCAATATCTCCCTTTGATTGCGGTGCCCAGAATTGGACACCGTATTCCAGGTGTGGTCTGACCAAGGCAGAATAGAGGGGTAGCATGACTTCCCTGGATCTAGACACTATACTCCTATTGATGCAGGCTAAAATCTCATTGGCTTTTTTTTTTTGCTGCCGCATCACATTGTTGGTTCATGTTTAACTTATTGTCCACGAGGATTCCAAGATCTTTTTCACACATACTGCTGTCGAGTACGTGTGAAAGTACGTCCTACTGTCATGCCAAGAAAACCTTGTGATAAGGTCACCAAAAGTCAGAAACAAAGGCGCACAACATTTTATTCACCAGAAATATTTCCCCATCCCATGATATATGTGACCTCAGTCCTTTATCTGAAATTATGTGCTATTAAAGTTCAAAGTCCCAAGGACTCAGGTAGAGCTTTCAGAAGAAAAACACCTTTCGTAGTCAGTATGTATGGTAATTTCAGTGTTTGCATCATGGGAAAGGCTTTTTCCAGACACAACCAGGAGTAAACCAACTAGAAGAAAAAGAGGGTTTTGGATGATTTTATGGGGAGGAGGGGTAGATGGGGGATGCTTGATCCCTGACCTTATCCTCTTTGAAAGGTTTTTTTCCCTTAAAGAGAAGAGATGACAAGACTTACAAAAGCTTGAATTGCTCTCTATTTATTTACCTGTTACTGTTTTACCAGAATGGCATTGTCCTGTCAGAGAGAAAATAGTACCAAAGTGCCTCATCACAGCATTTTCTAAGCAAGCCTCGCCATAAACAACCTTCTCCCCCTTTCCCCCAGGATGTATATCTCCTACTAGCTCTTCACTTTTGAAAGGAAAATTTGAGAGGGGGGGAATAGTGGCGGTGATGTGGTGTGTATGCGGTGTGTGTTTTATGGTACACTTGTGTGGAGATTTTGAGCCTCGAGGGCTTGAAAGATAGAAAGATTGTGCAATGGGGAGGGGGGTGTTATAAAAGCATTTCCACCCTGTATCAGAAGGCTTTTTGACAAAAAACCCTGGAGGAGTCTCCTTATCAGATGAAAAGGAGAGACTTTTATTTTCCGGCTGTGTTAAAGGAAAGGGGGGAGTTTCAGGTTTCCCCCCTCCCTCTCAATTCCATGTTTCTTTTGAAAGTGAGAAGTAAGTGTGAAACTGTCATTTCCAGTCTGTCTCTTGTTGTGAATTCCTGCAACCTGTCAAGACAGGTTGCCATACACTTTAAAATCCATACACTTTCTATATCCAGTGGTCAATTTGTAGGGGAGATTATGCCTCAACCCTTATGTGGCTTGCTGGTAACTCCTCCTCCTCTTTGCTTTGACATGTGCGGCGTGAAAGGTGTATTTTGCACCTTTTAAGGGTATGTTCACCCATTACTATTTCCCATGATCTTGTGGAGCATTGCAAACAAATGCGAGGGCTGAACAACGGTGCATTTGGAAAGGCCTTCATCGATAACGTGGCCCATCTTCCGCCGTCTTTTGTGCAAGGCCTATGAAACACAGCGCATAGGCCCCTGTCATGTGGCTTAATCCCTACCATGTGGTTTGTCCCTGTGATGCCGCAAGTCATTTGAAAAATCCTCCATATGCCGGCATCTGTGGAGAGGGATGCTTTTCAGCACACTTCTATGAAATATGTGCAAGGGGGACCATATGTTTGTGTAGAAATTATCTGGATGACGGTGATGATTATTATTATGTTTATTTACACCCTGCTTTTTCTTTCCACAAAGGAGACCCAAAACACCTTGAGAAAAAATATTAAAGCTGAAATTTTGCAGATCAGCCTACTATTAATTCAGTTTTCCTGGTACACATATCTTGATTTGTATCTTACCATTTCCCCCACATTGTGGTTATTGTTAAAGATGATGCATGAAGGATTGAAACTTTCAGAAAATGAAGGAGTTAAAATTGAGGTACAATTCGATATTGGCCGCTTGGTGAGTTACTCACCTTCTTGAATAATTCCTAGAGAAAGAATGCTGTCATTTGGGGCTGGAGGGTCTTTGGCCATCCAGATGTTTTGGATTACAGTCCAGTGGAGTGAGATGATCTCACTCCATTGGCCATTCCGGCTAACGTTTCTGGAGATTGAGCTCCTAAACATCTCAAAGGTCAAAGGTTTTATGTCCCTGCCATAATTTCTGCTCTTAGTCGGGACTGGAAGACAATAGATAACAATGAGAAGGAATTGATTTCTGGACCAGAATGGCTGAAATTGGGGGCTGGGCGGGGAGTTGAATGCAAAAGTATTGTCCAGAGCACATGGCTTTGCTCAAGTCACCTCCAGCTATGTTGCATTTGATGTTGCACTTGACTATCCTTGATTCTTGTTAGTCCCACTTTGTGTGGTCTGAATTATGTAGCTGATATGGGAAAGGCATCATTGCGTTGTATATAGTGAGTGAAGGAAGCTTGCATTTACTGGACATTTGGGGTATTTTTAAATAGGCGAATAAGCCAATAGAAGCCCAAGAATAAAGTCAAAAGAAGAATAAAATGTAAGCAGACTAAAGGCATTTAACGGTAATTCATTTATAATTCCATAAGCCCTTCCCCTTCTGTCCAAACATCTCTTGTTTCTAGGGTTCAGTCATGATCCTGGAATGCAAAGCTAACATGCTTTCTTTTGCTGTTGTTGTAAGAATTATCTGTGAAGACTATATCACTGACGTGTTCTGTTTGTAGAACGTTCCTGCAGAATCTGTGCCAATTGTTGCACAGCAGTAGAGAACTCGGCACCACGAATTCAAAAGCGGTCCTATCTGTATTTTAATTTCTTACTTTGTCTAATTTCTTTTGGTTCAGCTAGTCATGAGTGAGGAGCAAAAGGATGCATGAAATACGTCACTTGTCTCTTCATGTTTCACACAGGGTCCATTCTGCCTTTACCAACCATTGTCCACATACTTTCAAATTTTGTTTTACCAAGTTTATGGACTAAATATATTTTTTTCTTTCATTTATGCTTCTAAAAATGGGAGAGGATGAACGGAGAACCTTGGGATACTGACTTCAGTGAGCAATATTAAATTCGATCCTTGTACAAAATAGCAAAGTAGACATAAGTTCTCACTCATGGTTGACACATAATATTTTTGGTCCATATTCCTGATAGGGGAGCCCTATAGCTCTATATCAGGATCCATGCTGTGCCTGCAGAAGAGCCAGTGTTCAATCCTTGACATCTCCAGATAGGACTTCATGTGACCCTTTCTGTAACCCTGAAGTGCCATTGTCTGTTAGGGAAAGCAGTAGTGATCTAGATCAGTGGTTCTTGACCTGGAGGTCCCCAGATGTTTTTTCCTTCAACTCTCAGAAATCCTAACAGCTGGTAAACTGGCTGGAATTTCTGGGAGTTGTAGGCCAAAACACCTGGGGACCCACAGGTTGAGAACCACTGATCTAGATAAACCAATGGATTAACCTGGTACAGTCAGCTCTCCACATTCACTGGCGGTAGGGGTACAGGATCCCCATGAATAAAAGCCGTGAAAAAAAAATGCTATTATTTAAACTGGGGGAACACCTCTCCAGCAATTTCAAGGTTCTCCAGCATAACTCTGTGGTCAATTTTTGCTGGAAGCTGACCATAGAATCTCAATCTGTGGATCCCCAGTTTACCAGTTGTTAGGATTTTTGGGAGTTGAAGGCCAAAACATCAGGGGACCCACAGGTTGAGAACCACTGCCCTAGAGGATCTCGAGATTCCTAGAGAGAACATTTGAATCATATCCACAAAAATCAAACTCACAAATGTGAAGTTTAGATTAATCAAAGAGGCATTGAGTCAGTTGCCTCTGCATTTCTTCTTTTATTTGATGGCCTGCCTATGCTTTGATCCAGCTTTGATGTTGTTAAGGTGTCAGGGATCAAAATTCTTGCTGCGCTTTCTAGTTTCTCCAGCCCTTAGTGCAGAATTTTCCAAACTGTGTGTCACGACATGTTGGTGTGTCGGCTGCAGTGTCTAGGGACCTTACCACATTGGGATATAATCTGTTTATATCCGTATGCATCCCATATTTTTGTAGGACTGGATTCATACTGTATTGAGACGGGATGTATACTCTCCTAATGACACCTGATTATTACCGTTCTAAGGAGCCTCCGGTGGCCTAGGGGATAAAAGCCTTGTGACTTGAAGGTTGGGTTGCTGACCTGAAGGTTGCCAGGTTCGAATCCCACCCGGGGAGAGCGCAGATGAGCTCCTTCTATCAGCTCCAGCTCCATGCAGGGACATGGGAGAAGCCTCCCACAAGGATGGTAAAACATCAAAAACATCCGGGCGTCCCTTGGGCAACGTCCTTGCAGACGGCCAATTCTCTCACTCTAGAAGAAACTCAGGTTTCTCCAGACATGAAAAAAATACAATCCTTATGATTGGAAAATACTGTGCGTCGACTCATCACACCACAGAAGTCTGGCTCCTCCCAATCCATTCAAAATGCCCCCTACATCACTTTATAACCTTTTTAAAAGTATTGTTTTTGATGGGGTGCATACAGATTTTCCCATCACACACAAAAACATTGCTTCAGCAACGGAATAATCTGTAGTATTTTAAAAAAAAACACGATTATAATTCCGTCTGCAAATAATCTGTTTCTGTGACTCTTTGCAGACGGATTCCGATGGATGTGGCAAACGTCATGTGATGGGACTCATTCAAAATCATTCTCAAGCAGTCTCAGAAATTGAGTATTTCCTAATGTGATAAGGTCCATGGTGTGTTGTGTAAGCAGAACAAGAAACTCCAGAGCCTATGTGAAATAAGCAGTAAACCGTATTTATAAAAAATATCTAAATGAGATACGTTGTGTCCCCATACATTTCCTTATTACAATTTACCTATATGTCTGTATCTCCTAAAAGGGGTTGGTTTAACAGCTGATTTGCTAGTAAAACTGAATTACTGTGTCGCGAAAGGATGTGTGTTGAAAAGGTGCATCACCAGCCTGGAATGTATACATTTCATATAAGTATCTCCTATAAAGGGTTGATTTAACCTCGGTTTTGTTAGTAAAACTCAATAATAATAATAATAATAATAATAATAATAATAATAATAATAATAATAATAATAATAATAAATCTTTATTTGTACTTTGCCACCATCTCCACAGAGGGACTCGGGGCGGCTCATAGAAGCACTACAGTGCTGCATCTGAACCACAATACACAGTATACAAATACACAAATATAAAATATATAACATAGGTATAAAACAGCAATACGTAAAGTCCCACTAAAAATATAAGACTTATAAAATTCCTAAAATACAATAAAACCTATAAAACAATAAAAAATAAGTTAACTATCAGCAATAAAGTATGGAGTGGCACAATCGGGTCATTGGGTTGGCCAGAATTACACAGGCTCAAAGGTCTGCCGGAAAAGCCATGTGTACGAAAGGCTTGAAAGGCTTGAAAGGTGAGGGCAAGTCTAATTTCAGAGCCCGGGAGCCACTGCTGCGAAGGCTCTCTCTTGTCCCTATCAACTGTATTTGAGACGGTGGTGAGACTGAGAGAAGGGCAGATCTCAATGCTCGCGCCGGTTTGTAGGAGAAGATGTGGTTTCGAAAACTGGTTTACGCTGGTGGATTATGAGATTTAACTGTGATTTTATGGTTTTAAATGCTTATTAGTGTTTTAATTGTATGTTGTAATTTTATTTTTAAATGGTCATTTTATTTTGTATTGTTGTTATGGCATCAAATAGTTGCCAATTTGTAAAACCACCTTGAGTCCCCTTCAGGGTAGAGAAAGGCGGGATAGAAATATCGTAAATAAATAAATAAATGTCTGTTTCTCCTACAAGGGTTTTTGTTAGCAAATCTGAATGACTGTATTGCGAAATGATGCATGTTGGGAAGTGGGAAACCTCGGCCTTAGTGAGTCTGCAGGCACATTGACTCAGCTTGGATCCGAGTCCCTGTCCTTAGACAGAGGTGTGTGCCTGTGTGTATATAGATGTCAATTGCTTGGCTGCATCCCACCTTTTGTGTTATAAGACATGTCTAAGCCGGTTTTGTCTCCCTCTCTCCTTGCTGGCCTCTGCTCCCTGGTCCCCATAACCGGGCTTCTCTCTTGGCTGGTGGATCTTCTTTTGACCATGTGGTGATGGTCGGCCGTAGCAGCAGCCGCGGCATGCCAGTGGCAGCCCTTGGCAGGCAAAGAGGAGGAGGAGGAGGGCGCCCCTGTGATGTCACAGGGAAGGAGAAGGCCTGTGAGTGGGTCATTTGGAGGTGAAGCTTTTTTGCAAGGAGAGTTCAGGCGGAGTTCAGCTGCATAACATTACGCAAATGAGGGGCGGCTGGAGGAGCAGCAGAGACCTCCCTTTCTGAGAGGGGTGATGCAGGCGAAGAAAGGGGCCGCCCGGGCCGGTTCCTTGCCACACAAAATAGAGGGGGCCCTCCTGCTTGTCCTCCTCGCCGGGGAAGCTGCTGCTGCTGCTGCGCTCCAGAGATGGGGAAAGCACCCGAGGAGGATGCAGGCGCTGCAGCTTTGTAGCTGGAGACAGCTGTTGGAGAGGCATTTTTTTCCATGGCTGTCATTTTTCCCCCCCTTCCTCCGTCCCTCCTCCCCTTTTCTTTCTTTCATTCATTCATTCCTCTCTCTTTCTCTCCTCCTCCTCCTCCCCCAGCCTGTGCTTCCCTGCAGTTGGTTGGGGCTGCGCAAGACACAGCACGTGGCAGGTAAGGAAAGAGTTAAGCCAGTCCAGAGCCGACTTTTCGTGTCAGGAAAGATTTTGTGCTGCCTTTAATCTATCAGTCCTGTACATCACACACACATACACACAGAGAGGCGTGCACGCACCCACACATTCTCTCCCTATCTCTCTCTTTCCCTCTCTCTTTCCCAGGGAGAGAAGGAAGGGACCAAGCAGCTGGGCAAAAGGAAATCTGCATCCAAGGAGATTCAGGGGGGTTCCAGGCCTTGGCATCTTCTCAAGCATTCAAAACCTGACAACACATTTGTACCATTCATCTCTTCTCTTTCTCTCTTCCCCTCCCCTCCGCCTTTCCCTCCCTCTCTTTTCTCTGGCAGGGGACAGAGATGCAATTTTAAGATATGTGTGTACATAACCCATGAGCACAGTTTTCTGTGCATTACATTCAGTCATCTGCTGGACAGGAAAAAGCGCTTTTTATTTCTACCAGGAAGCCTTACTTCTTTTTGTATGAGTGTGTGTGAAACTTTTTTCTCCCCCCCCCCTTTTTTTTTTAAACTGAAGCGAAAGGATATTCCTTCCCCTCCCTTTCCTTTCTTTCCTCTTGTTAGTTTGGGAGAAGGAGAGAGAACCATGGAACTGAACAGGAGGCGGAAATGGGACCAAAATGCTATCTAACACCAGTGAATCTCCTTCTGGTTTTTGTGAAGGCTGAGTGGATTTGATTATTATTATTTTTGTCAAAGTAAAGCATTCCTCTTCTTTTTCTTTTCTTTTTTTTTTGGGGGATTTATAAATACATTTTGTCTCGAAACGGGGAAACAACATCTCAGCTTGGATTGGCCGGCCTATTTCCCAAGGGACACGTCTGGAATAGAAGATTGAAGACTTGAATATTATCTTTTGGGTTTTGTTGTTTTTTTAAAAAAACTCTGAAGCAAAGACACTGGTGGCCAACCCGGCCTGTTTGGCGGATTCCCCAGCCGCTTTTGGATTCCCTAAATACTTCCCCACTAGGGATCAAGAGACGGTGGAGAGGGGGAGAAGGATCAGAAAACAGAAAACAACCGACAAAAGCCTCCCCCTGTCTCTTTGGGATTCGTCGTCGTCGCCAGTACAGGATTCTGCTCTCCGATCCAAACTTTTGCTTTGATTCCCTCCTTCCCATCCCCCTCCACAAGCCCCCAACCTTCTTATCCTCTTGTTCTGCCTGGAGAAGATGTACGAAAGTGTGGATGTAGCTGGTTTAAGCAACAGTCCTAACCCCTTCTTCATGATGGATTTTTACAACCAGAACCGTGCCTGCTTGATCCAGGACAAAAGACCCGGAAACCCTAACCCTTACAGCACCCCTGTCCGTAACCAGCATTGGAACAGTTCCAATCACTGTACGTATAATGCGATCCCCCTCCTGGGCCCGGCCCAGCTGGGGTGACACCCTCGTTGCCCTCTCTCCCCTCTTGCCAGCTTTTGAGGTGACCTTATTAAGAAAGATTAGAAGCTGCACCGTAATTGAGTGGGGTGGAGGTTGGCAGGATGGGATCTGTCATCTTTGGTTTAGGGAGACCCAAAGCCTACCCTGTTGTGATTTGCATTGTGGAGGGTTGGGATCGAGGGCTGGGGCTATAATATGGTGTTTTTGTATTGTGGTTGTATATGTATTGGGGTGCGCACTGCATGTCGAGTCCTTTTCTTATTTTTGGGAGAACCATGCCCAGTTGAGACACATGGTTTCCTCTTTCTCCCAAATGCTTTCAAATTCTCTGTGAGCATTTTTACCTTTTGGCTTCCCTTTTAATCTGTTAGTATTGATACATATTTCCAATTCTGTTGGTTACGTTTTGAGTGGGCAGTGAAGGGAATGGTGGCAGTCTGTAAGACAAATAGCAAAATCCACAAACAAGAGTGACTTATATTTTTATGTAGGTGAAAGGACTTTTTCACAATGCTCTGGTGTCCAGCTCAAGTTTATGTGGGTGGGTAATCCCTCCTTATTTATCAGCAATTCTCCCTTGTCATTGGCCCATATTGAAAATGCTCTCAGCTGGGTTTGTAACAGTGCAAACTTCTAACATGTCTCTGCTCCATGCAAGTATTCCATTGCTTTCTCTTGCATTTTATCCCTTCCCCCAACTCCCCAGTGGTGGACAGTCAGTCCCACGGTCTGTTTAATTTCTTCTAGGTAATAGTTAGCAGAGCTGTATTGGAGGGAGGAGGTGTTTTTGTTTTCCTAGATTGGTTTTTATGGATTTGATCCAATTCTGGGGAAGGAAACACAGGGGAGAGGAGTTACACCAAGTAAGCTCCCCTCCTTTCCAGCTGGGTGTTCAGTTCCCAGCCTCTGATAAGGTCTCCGACAAAATCCAATTAACTAAATAGTACACCAAGCCTTTAATCTTTCTATATATACATATGTGAACAGCCTCTCTGTGGGTGAGTGGGTGGGTGGGTGAGCTAGCAGAGAATGGGGTAGTAGTGGTGGGGAAACAGGCCAAATTTGGGGTGAGGGTCCTTCTGAACTTTTTGTGTAACATACTATAATGTACAACATGGATCATTTTAAGAAGAAAGTGTTTCAGCTTCCTGATCCAACAATGAATGTAATTCATTAAGCCTACCCTTCTTTCTATCCAAAAATTTTGCAATTCCCTGTGCTCCCCCCATATCTCTTTCTTGTCCAAATAAACCTTATTGTTCTTCCTAAAGCCCTCCCTAATTGCTATCCCAGGCCTTTCCTGGAGCGTGTGGGTTGTTAATCAGCCTGTGATTTGGATTTGAGTTATATGTGTTCCCTTCCCCTTTCCAATTTTTCTTTCTTTTGTTTTTTTTTCTCCCAGAGAGGGATATTTAACTGTTGGTCTTGAAACTAATTTCTTTTGCAAAAGGCAAGGGATGGGGAGAAAATCCTCATGGTTAAAGTCAGGATTCTACTCTTAGCGGAGGGGGGGGGGGGAATCCTGGGGTAGTGTTTGCAGTGATTTAAAACAACAGCAACAAAATTTGAATGTCGTACTTTTAGATATCCTTGTCTGTCAGTTTCATAACTAATCCAAACATCCAAAATGGTTGCCTGATACTGAATAGTAAAACTTTCCAAACTTTTTCCCAGACAGCTGCTCAAGCCTGACTCCTGACATTTTTCACACAATTGGGATCTACTTTGGCCAGGCCCCTAGTGTGCATTTAACTGTTGCCTTGCTTTCATCTGGAGAGAACTTAAATCAGGAAGTACTAGGAACTTGGGCCCTTCTTTACAAACTTCCACCCTGCACCTGAACTCTGTGTTGACTTGAATCTTAACAAAATATGTCCCACTCCATTATTTCTTGAAATACTTTCTGTTCTGGTAACCTCGTCAGATCAGAGTTCTCTGTTATCTCTCCTATGATTTTTCAGAATGGGATCCTCCTTGAAAGTAGGGCATATACATAATGAATAGCTCATGATGGGAATCATAATGAGAATAGTCATAAATAAATATTACATTGGAATCGAGTTCACAGGATACAAAGATATTCACATACAGTAATGCGGGAGGGAGTTGTGTGCAATCAACCAAACTAAATTTGGTTTTCTTGGACTGTACCAATGTTAATGCTTCCCTCTGGTTGAGGTGTTGACTTGCTATTTAGAAAACCAACATGTCAGAGAAATAAGAATTCTAGCCTATTCTTCTTCATGATACGCTCTCTGTGAAGTATTCCAGTGTATAGACCATTCCCATTCTCATGGAATGCTCCAGGGAAAGTTTGGTTGTTTCACCTAGATCCCAATAAATCATGAAACAATCTTGAAAGGTGGGCTGTTGTTATTATTCCCATGTTGTGCACACATATTTTAGGGGAAAATACCCACAGAATGTTCACAGGTCCTATAATTGACTGGATGTCATGGTGTTTCCAGTACAGATGTAAGGCATACCTTTCTCAATGGCCTCTGTAGGAGGCCCTAATGCTATCTGCATTTATACCTTTCTTCCTGTGAATATATCCTAAGGCAAAACAAAAAACAATTCAACTGGTTCACCCTGTGAGTCCTGAGGTAGATGGGAAAGAGAGTGGGTTGGGCTGTGTCCGCTAGGTTCATTGTCTCCAAGAAAGCAGATTTGCCTGCAAACTAGAGTTGTCTTATTGGCCTTGAGTAAAACAAGACTGTACCTAGGTCTCTCTTGTGCTACATTAATACTGACTCTGTCCAGATATCATTGCCCGGAATTGCCCTCTAATCCATGATACTCCACACAAAGCAGCAGCAACATAAAGCTTTTTGCCGACTCTTGTGAAATGTCTGTAGCTTTCAGGACATAATTTTTTTCCTGGTTCTGTTGGCATGCAGATATAGCACGTGTCTGGATAGCTGTATATGGCAAAAACCACATAAAATGGGTAAAATGCTGTCTTGGGGAGAATTTTTAAAAAATTAGAAAGTGATATTTGAACCTGCCCTGAAATAATGTGAAAGATGTGTGTTTATGTGTGCATGTATATGACTTTATTAGTGTTCAAAGCATATGATTGGCTTTTATTCAGCTGCAGTGGGCAAATGTATTCCTCTGACTATTGCACACTCTTTAGCTCTCCTGATTTGGTAAGGATAGGACCAATTAATCCTGTCCTATTTTTTCAGCTGCCTTTAGAATGTCCTCTCTCTTCATCTCACTTCTTCCTTTGACTTCAGCTTTCTTCATTGGCTGCAAACTAAGTTAAAAGTGCGAAGTATTTTGCAAAGTATTGTTCAATAGGAAGAAGAGGAGAAAAAGGAGCAAAAACTTGCCCTTGCTACTAGACTCAGGGAAAAACAAATTTCCAGAGCAGTGGTTCTTACCCTGTTGGCCTACATCTCAGAAATCCCAGCCAGTTTACCAGCTGTTAGGATTTCTGGGAGTTGAAGGCCAAGACATCTGGGGACCCACAGGTTGAGAACTACTGTTCTAGAGCCTCTCCTAATTTCTTATGTTCTTTCTCATTAAACATTTTTGCCATCTTGACCACATCTGATGCTGCTTGGCCAAGCATGTCCATGTTTTCATATGTGAAATGTTGGAGGGTATGCAGAGCTGAGTCTTAATTCTATTATTTGGCAAGAACTAAAATGAGATGTATGTTGGGATTTGGTTTGTGGGCTCTAGAGTACAGATTTCTATGGCCATCATTGGTGTCTTGTGGATCCAAATTACTGTTCCTCTACCTCACAGGTTCATATACTCCCTCCCTCAGCTTATGTGCTTATACCATTACTACGGTTTGCACTGAATCACTGAGACCGGAATGTGAGTGTGTTGGAAAGTGTGTTAGATAACACAGGCTCATAACAAGGCAGATAGGAGGATAAAATAGAATAATCCTCTGTGAGTCATCCAGCAGTCCTTGGTAGAAGGACAGCATACAAATGGTGGAGGGAGTAAATATCCTTTGTGGGCCCACCTTATGAAGAAGGTCTGCGTTCTCAGAGCTAGTTCTTCCCATTAAAGTGAGGTGGCAGAAGGCGTGTGATGTGGAAGAAACACTCTGCCTCATTCTTCTCTGTAAGTTGTGTGTTCCTCATGGTCAGGTCTTTGATTCCTAAGCTAAACAGGTGAAATGGAGGTTGTTGTCTCTCGTCACAAGTGTTGGAAATATGATCTAGCTGCAAGTTTAGTTCGCCTTTGGAAAATGGAATAGCAGGTAAAAGCCACTTGCCCTTTTTCGCAGGCAACAAATGTCTTGGATTGGCCTTGTCATTGTTGAGTCAACAAAGAGCATCAGAAGAACTAAGAATTGTTACCCAAAGCCCTATGGCAAATCTTTGATACGTTTGAGACCTGGATCATAGAATCATAGAGTTGGAAGACACCTCATAGGCTATCCAGTCCAACCCCTTGCCAAAAAGCAGGAAAACTGCATTCAAAGCACCCCCAATAGATGGCCATCCAGCCTCTGCTTAAAAGCCTCCAAAGAAGGAGCCTCGACCACAGATTTAACTTCTTCATGTCTGTATGGAGTAATCCAGCCATACACTAGAATAAGATCCTCAACTACCTGTACCTCCATTATGGAGCAATTCCTTATGTGGATGGAGTAAGAAGGCCTCCATTGTAGTAATACATGTTGTGTGTATTCAAGGTGTTTCCAGCTTATGGCAGCCCTAAGGTGAACATATCATGGGGTCCTCCTGGCAAGAGTTGGTCACCTTTGCCTTCCTCTAAGGTTGAGAGAGAGAGTGACCTGTCCAAATCACCCAGTGTGTTTCCATGGCTAAACAAGGATTCAGACTCTTATCTCTAGAGTCATAGACCAATGTTCAAACTACTACACATTCTCCCTGTGTTAGTAATACATTTGGATGCTGGGTTGCTGTGAGATTCTCCTGAGATTCTGGAACATGGCCATACAGCCCGGAAAACTCACAGCAACCCAGAGATTCCAGCCATGAAAGGCTTCAACAACACTTTTAGATGCTATTTATCTTACAGGGCCATTTCTTGTTTTAAAGGGCCCATCAGAATTGTTCCTTAGAGCAGAAAACCTTTTATATTTTGACAGTTTTCATGAAACATGGCAGAGCTCCCCTTATATTTCTTCACATTTTAAAAACTTTGATCATGTGAGAGCGAAATTAGAGCACATCTGTATGTATTCCATGCAGAACGGTGTGGACAAAGAAGTCCTAATCGCAAATATAATCTGGGATGTGTGTGGGGGTGGCGGGGGGGGGGGGGGGGG
The DNA here is from genome assembly GCF_035594765.1 of Anolis carolinensis. Taxonomy (NCBI): domain Eukaryota; kingdom Metazoa; phylum Chordata; class Lepidosauria; order Squamata; family Anolidae; genus Anolis; species Anolis carolinensis. The sequence continues at coordinate 32,428,645 of NC_085846.1, read as the reverse complement.
GAGAGGCAGGGAGAAAAGCAGAGAGGGAGAGAAGTAATATGCAAACAGAGAGGAACATATGTCTCTATAAGAATCTACAGCTAGAAAACCACACCCTCAAACAGCTAAGTCGAGAAACACAGCCGCAATAAAAATGCAGAATCCAGCACGCTCAAACACAGCAGCGTTTCTGCCTTGTTGGTTCAAAATAAACATGTACACAATGGATTGTGTGCCCCTGATGCAGACACACACATAGGAGAAAAACAAACATTTCTGTACAACTCTTCTCTTTCTATCTATCACAATTCTGTCTCCCAGAATACAGTCAGAGAAAATGCAAATGGAAAAATCTCTTTCTTTTGTGGAGAGAGGCAGGAAGGAGGAATTTAAGGCACAGTATGCACAATAGCCGGCTGCTGTTTATCATCAGCCCCTGAAATTCCTAGTTGGCTCTTCCCCCTTCTTTTCTCCCCCAACCTCCCTCATTTTCTAAATACCTTTTAAATAAAATCCCAACCTGGTCACTCTCCATAGGGAGTGAACGGGGTCGTTCATACAACCTGGTCTACCTTTTCCAAACAAACCTTGCCTCAATCTAGGAGCTTCCCCAAAGACTCCCTTTGGCCTTTAATCTGCAGATAGCCTCATTGGATCACCTCTCCGAGATACCCTTGGGAACCGACCTCCCTGCTGCGTTAATGACCAACATATCCCCTCAGTCAACCTTTGGAGTGGTTAGAGAATTCTCTTCTTTTTCCCCTCCCTGCCTTTCTCATTCCACATTCAGCTTTGTTTTCTAGGTCATCCTTACTTCTCCTTGCTGCTGATAATGTCTCCCTCCCTCCCTCCCTCCCTCCCTCCCTCCCTCCCTCCCTCTTTTGCTAGGAGAAATGAGAATGAAACAGAACGGGAGTCCCTCTTCCCATGGGAGAAGTTGCTTTGGAGGGTATGTTTTGCCATATTGTAAGTGCATCTCCTCTATTTTGAAGTGGGGCAGGGAAAGAGCGCACATCTTTTAAACATATTCCCTATTTGTAGGATGCTGGGATAATTTTGCAGATGGCCTTAAATAATTGCATCTGATGACAACATCTATATCTTTCTTTGCCACCCCTCCTCCCATCGCCAGATTTTCGAGGAGAGGGGCGTACAGGAGACCCCCTTCTCCATCCTCCTCACTTGGGAATTTGCACGCTTGCTTTCATTGGTAATTTTCTTTCCTGCCTAGAAGGAGCGGGGAGGAGGATGGGACTGGCAGCAGGGGAGAACTGCAGAACCGGAAGTCAGGGATGTCTGCAAAGGGGTTATTTATAGCCCAGGCTGGCTTTCCTGAAGCTTTGCGTGGCACAGAAGGGAAATCTCTAGCAGTTCCGTATGGCTCGCAAGGGAAATCCTTTTGGCGTAGGTTTAAATGGGAGAAGGATTCCTACAACACCAAAAAGGGTGATGGAGCTTGATCTCTAGCCTTGCAAAGATGGTTTCCAAACTTGCGCTGCTTTTTAAAGGGACAATATTCTGTTCTAAAATTGATAACAAAGCACTTTTTTTGAGAATGCAACCAGCCTGGGATTCAAAATATGCCAGTTTTTTTTTCAATTAAAGAGCCAGCACCATTTTTAAATGTATGCAGGATTTGAAGATTCTGGCACTTTGCTAACCCATTTCTCCACTACCGCATTTGTACTTGAATAGTAGAGACATTCCTATGCCATCCTTCCCCCATCCTTGTACTCTCCATCCTCATTCACAAGCATAGGTTTAAATGGGAGACGGATCCCTACAACACCAAAAATGGTGATGGAGCTTGATCTCTAGCCTTGCAAAGATGGTGTCCAAACTTGCGCTGCTTTTTAAAGCGGCAATATTCTGTTTTAAAATGGATAACAAAGCAGTTTTTTTTGAGAATGCAACCAGCCTGGGATTCAAAATATGCCAGATTTTTTTCAATTAAAGAGCCAGCACCATTTTTAAATGTATGCAGGATTTGAAGATTCTGCCACTTCTTCACTACCTCATTTATACTTGAATAGTAGAGATATTCCTATGCCATCCTTCCCCCATCCTTGTACTCGCCTTCTTCATTCACAAGCTCAGTAGGACACCCATCACTGCAGTTGGGGATGATATCTAATAATAATAATAATAACAGCAGCAGCAACAACAGCAACAACTTTATTTATATTCTGCCCAATCTCCCCAGAGGGACTCAGGGCAGATTCCAAACATAAAAGGTAAACATTCAATGCCCGAACACAACAACAATACACCCATAATAGAACCATGCCCTGCATCAGTCTCAAATTATGCAAGAACCTGCATCTTCTGCCGCTGAAATAAAGATCATCTTTTATGTAGCTTTTGTGTAGTCTAAAACTGTAGAATTCTGGAAATTTTGAGCTGCAATAGAGGAAGTAGGTTTGACAGTCCAGTCATATAGAACCGGGGTTAACAACCTGGGAGTCATGAAGGCACACTGATAACCAAAGACACATAGGATTTGCCCCAGAAACCCTTTTCAGTTCTCATCTTTTGAAATTTACTGACCCACTAGAGATTTAAAGAAAAAGGTCCAGGAAATTGAATTGTTTAGTTGCAGGTCCCATTGATCTTTGGTTGGGAAGTTTATCCAACTCTTGTTTTGGATCCAAATTGCATAATTTTTGTACAGTAAACAAACTGATGGCAGACAGTTCTGATGCCTTAATCCTTTCTCAGACAAAGACACTTAGAATGGAGGTAAGGATGAAGTTGAAGGAGCATCTTTCTCATTTGGTTGCTGTGAGTTTTCCAGGCTGTATGGCCATGTTCCAGAAGCATTCTCTCCTGACGTTTCACCCACATCTATGGCAGGCATCCTCAGAGGTTATGAGGTCTGTTGGAAACTAGGCAAGTGGGCTTTATATCTATGACAGGCATCCTCAGAGGTTGTGAGGTCTGTTTGAAAGATATATAAACCTATATATATATATATATAGCGTAGTTTCCAACAGACCTCACAACCTCTGAGGATGCTTGCCACAGATGTGGGCAAAACGTCAGGAGAGAATGCTTCTGGAACATGGCCATACAGCCTGGAAAACTCACAGCAACCTAGTGATTCCAGCCATGAAAGCCTTTGACTACACATCTTTCTCATTGTGTGTTTGGTTATTAATTATTGGCAGAGTCAAACAACAGTCAGTTTGGTTGTGCACATTGTTCACATTGAGTAATATTGCTATTTTACATCCATTGATGCTGGAAAGGCCTTCGATGAGGTGGAATGGACAGTTTTGTTCATGGCATTCATCTCGTTTCACATTGGCTCATGTGTATAGTAAGTGGATCAATCTAATTTAAAAGACATCCGTTGCAGGACGTACTGTTAAGGTTTATCTTTTCATCTTCAGTCAACATCACAATAACATATGGGATTGAGCGGGTCTGTCCATTGCCTTCTTTCTTTATTTGGTAATATAGAAGCTTGCTGCAGCTGTTAACAGAACAATTGGCTTGACAAAATCAACTGAGAATAGTTTACAATTATAATTTGCAACAGATGTTGTATGTAAATAAAAATGTAAGATTCTCCTCTGTGTCTACTATACATTCTGGAAAGTAAGGAAATATATGGGTTCAGTACATGCAAACAAACTTTGCTTATAAAGTAGTCTTACAAAATGATTAAAATTGAAAGTGGGAGGGGAATGGTCTTTTTGGTGGTGGCAGCCTTGCTTGGCATAGTCACTCACCTGATGCAGCAACAACAACAACAACAATAATTTACTTTATTTATATTCTGCTCTATCTCCTGAGGGAACTCAGTGGATAACAGAATACGTACATTCAGTGCTGTCACAATTAATGACAGAGACAGACAATACATAGACAAAGGCAAGGCTCCCCAGTTTTTCCATCTCCGGCATCTTGAGGCCATTGATGCTGTTGTTCCACTTTCCACGCTGAGGAGGCTGATGTCCATGGACACCTTCCCAGATGAATTTTTGCTGGCATGTTTTCAAGAGCGCCTTTTACCTCCCCACCAACACGATACCTATTTATCTACACATTGCTGTTTTCCAACTGCTAGGTGAGCAGAAGCTAGGGCTGATGGTGGGAGCTCATCCCAACCTGTGGCTCGAACTGCCGACCTTCCAGTTGACAAGATTTTCAGTAGCTGGCGATTTAACCTGCTGTGCTAGCCGCAGCCCCGATATAACCATTTTATGCACCTAGGTCTTTTAAATAACTTGCATGTTATACTCAGTTTGGAGGGGATTTAATTTCAACTTGAATCACATAAAAACAAAAACAAATCAGGGCTGGGTAGTAGTGAGTTACAAGCAGAAGTTATTGGCTGGGGAAGCAAGTAATGAAGACACAATGCATTTCAAAGTTAAGGGAGCAAAGTTATTTTATTTGTGTGACGAGTAACTTTTTCTCTTTATACTTTTAGCTTTTGTTATAACTGTTTAAAATAATTTGGGATGAATATTAGTCATCCGTCTCCCAAGTTTCATACCATTCACTTACTAATTTTAGAGCCCCTCTCTCCAAAATTAACACACAAATAACAAATAATGCAAGAAGTTACTGATTGTGTCATTCTGAAAATATTGTAATGCAGTACAGTAACAGATGCCTTTGAATTTGTAATGGGAGCAAATTACTTTTAAAAAAGAATTCTTCTATCTCTGCATAGATTACAGTCACTTGAGTTGTCCACATTCTGTATGAATCCTCTGGAACGAGCCTTTGCCTTTCTATCTCCCTTCCAGGCCCCTTCCACACAGCTGTATAAAATCCACATTGAACTGGATTATATGGCAGTGTGGACTCTGATAACCCAATTCAAAGCAGATATTGTGAATTATCTGCCTTGATATTCTGGGTTATATGGTTGTGTGGAGGGGCCCCCAAAGATCAGTAGTCCTCAGAAGGTAGAAAGTACCCGGACATCTTATCCTTCAAGGTTGTCTCCTGCAACCCAAGGCAAATCTTCATTTTGATAACCAACAATGCCCATTGTTTCAGGGGTTAATTTTTTTTTCTGCTATCCACCTTAGGCTTTGACAAAGTCCCTACCTTTATTGCCATAGCAATGTTCTAAATACCTGCCTTACTAAACTGAAGGTTTAAGAAACTAGGTGAGCTTTGGGTTGACAGAGAGAGGACAATGCATGGAGATGAGGTCACACTCCTGCCTTTCTTGTCTCACTCTCTGTAAAACATTAACTATCTGGTTTAGTGGGTAGTGTAGGAATCAAGACAGTTCTCCATGAACTAAAGGATTTTTTAAAAGAAATGTATTTTAAATAGTTTTGTAATTTTCCTGTGAAGAGAACATCTGCAGCATAGTCTGTGGGTTCAGAGTATGAACTATGATCTGAGAAGTTCCCTGGCTTTAATGTTGTAACCTCAACATTATTCTCTCAACGTTGACCCCATACCTTCTGACAATGATATATAATTCTGGCCCACCGTCAAGCCTTTTCTGAGAACTGCTGGGATAATAATGTTTAGAATGTGTTGCTGAAGGATTTCATGACAGGAATAACTGGATTGTTGTGTGTTTTCTGGGCTGTATAGCCATGTTCCAGTAGCATTCTCTCTCGACATTTTGTTTGCATTTATGAAAGGCATTCTCAGAGATTTCTTCAGAGGTCTATTGGAAATGAGGCAAATGGGATGTGTGTTTGTGTGTGTGTGTGTGTCTGTGTGTGTATATATATACTTAGGAGAAAATGCTTCTGGAACATGGCCATACAGCCCAGAAAACACGCAACAACCCAATGTTTAGGATATTCAAAAATGCTACATTGAAGCTAAGTATTACTGTCATTATTGGTCCTTCTTCCATCTTTCCACCCAACCATGTATTCCAAGCTGCCCGTAAGGTCTTGGGACATTAATTTTGAGAATCCAAATATTTGCTCAAATACATATGTCTTCGTCAAAAAGGGATATAACTTATCAGGAGGTTCTACACCATGGAAATGAGTAAGACTGGTATAAGAGAGCATTGTTTTGTTGTTGCAGAAGGCTTTCATGGCTGGAATCACTTGAGTTGCTGTGGGTTTTTCAGGCAGTTTGGCCATATTCCAGTAACATTCTCTCCTGATGTTTCACCTGCATCTATGGCAGGCATCCTCAGAGATTTCTTCAGAGGTCTGTTGGGAATGAAGCAAGTGGGGTGTGTATATATATCTGTGGAATGTTCAGGGTGGGAGAAAGACATTCCACAGATAGATAGATAGATAGATAGATAGATAGATAGATAGATAGACAGACAGACAGACAGACAGACAGACAGACAGACAGACAGACAGACAGACAGATCCCACTTGCCTCATTTCAAACAGATCTCAGAACCAACCTCTGAGGATGCCTGCCATAGATGCAGGTGAAACACCAGGAGAGGATGCTACTGGAACATGGCCATACAGCCCGAAAATCTCACAGCAACCCATTACTTTGTTCATTGGATCTGTCTTGATGTCCTTGAAAATGGTCAGAATCTGTCTTTTGTTATTGTCGCCTGGTAGGGCAGAATTGCATGTCTTGTTATATCTTGCTCTAATACAGTCTGCAAAGGAGTAAGAGGGAGGGAGAGACAAAAGATAAGTTGGGAGGATCTTTTCATTAGTCTCTAGACTAAATAAGAAGCCTAACTGAAAATCCTTATGAAGAATGTTGCTTTGCCTTCTTCAGTTTGTTGGTGCGAAAACAATACTTTGGCTTTTGCGACCGGTTTCCCTGTAGCCTCTCATTTTGCTGGTCCTGGGTGATGGTAGGTCAACTCAGTCCCTATGTGTGATCCATCACATGATTTGTCAAAGTTGGCCCTAGACATTTTGCTGCCTGAGGCAAAGGTCAAGATGTTTCTGCATCTCATAATGACGCTGACTGGAATCATAAAAGAGGTAGGCCAATCGGGGACGAAGGTTACGACAGACCAGATGTTACATATAGCTGTGTCCTCATGTAGAGAAAACTTGGCGGGGGGGGGGGACACTTGAACTAGGACAACTGAGCTAGGACAAATACGATGAAAAGGAAGACTGGAGAACTTGTCCTGTGTTTCATTCTGTCTCTTGCTAGGAGATATAAAAGTTCATAAAAGCTATCTGCCAGCTTTATTTCTAAAGTCCGTAAATTAGGAATACCCGGGACTACATTACAGGGTCTGTGACAATGAATGCAATTATTGAAACAAGATCTTGCTTCCGCTCTCTCTCTTTCCTTATGTGTAGAGTATATGTTTATAGATGTGTGCACAGGTACGATACACCTTTTGTTGTATCCTACCTATGGTATAGTTTGAGTGGATGGTGACCAGCAGCAACAACAACAAAAAGGCTAACTCTGCACCATTTCATTAAAAGGAAATTAAAGTGCTATTTGTGGGGAACGGATTCTCTCTTTGGGACCTGTGGTCTGGCTATTAAAGAAATGCATCTTGTTTGCATGCTGGATGGCTCTCGGTGGAGAAGTGAGAGGAGGCTAATGGTCAAATTAATGAGATGTAATAAGGTTGCTGGTGTCTGGCCCCCTGTCTCCCAACACAGCCTTCTGCATGTGGCAGGAAATGGGGGGTAATGCACTTTGATCAGGCCGGAAACTAGTATTGGACAGCTGGTTTAAAACTGAAACACAAAAAACACAATACAATAGAGTCATTCCCATGACACATGAATAGACTGTGAGTAGCTGTGAGTTTTCTGGGCTGTATGGCCATGCTCCAGATTTGGAACATGGCCATACAGCCCAGAAAACTCACAGCAACCCAGTGATTCCAGACATGAAAGCCTTCGACAACACAGATTATGAGTATATTTGGGGAAGGTGCAATTACAGTTTCTGCTCTTCTCCATGTCTCCTGCCTTTTTAAGACAAAGAAAAGGATGGAAAGTGGGTAACTAATTCAATGCGAAATCTCAGAAAGCAGAGCTCACTTTCTTATAATTGAAGCTTGACATAAGTCCTTGTTTCCTTCTCAGTATTAGCAGAATCAGGGCAGATTTTGCACCTTGAAGAAAACAAATGCCTAAATTTGTGTAATTTATACAAGCTGTAGTTCCCCATGCTCAACTTTATTTTTTAGTGAGAAAGTCAGATAATGAACTGGCCTTTAAGTGTGAGCTAGAAGCTCTTAGGAAAACACTGTTGGTTCTAGAATAGGGTTTTTCAAGCAGTGCTCTGTAGAAACTTGGAGTAGTTCAGTGAGAAGATCAGACAAGTATTTCAGAAAGGTAATTTTCTATGACAATTTAAGTAAAGTTTCCCCTTGACATTAAGTCTAGTCGAGTCTGACTCTGGGGATGGTGCTCATCTGCCGAAGAGCCGGCATTATCCGTAGACACCTCCTAGGTAATGTGGCCAGCATGACTGCATGGAGTGCTATTACCTTCCCGCTAAAGCAGTACCTATTGATATACTCACATTTGCATATTTTCGAACTGCTAAGTTGGCAAAAGCTGGGCCTAACTAAGGGAGCTCACCCGTCCCATAGATATGAACCACCAACCTTCTCGTCAGCAAGTTCTGCAGCTTAGCGGTTTAACCCGCTGTGCCCTATGTCTACTTATCTTGCCCTAAAGCAGGGGTGAACATAATATAGCCCACAGATCACATGCAACCATTATCAGTCCATACCTAAATATTAAAAAATTGTATTCAGCCTGGACCAGCAACACGATAACAGCAATACATTTCTGCCCTTACCTAAGGAGTCTCATGACTGCCATCAACAACTATTTCTAGCTCCATTACAGGTTTGTTGTGCAAGTAAGTCAAGAACCCGTTGGACTAATTAAGAACGAAAATGCTGGCATAAAGGCTGTTGAACACCACTTCATAGACTGTAATAGGGATAAATATATCTCGGACTTTGATTCCCAAAACCCCCTGAGCTGACATCGATGGGGAAATTCTGGAAGTTGTCATTCAGAAGGTGATTTTCCCAAGCTGTTCATGGTGGAAGATTAAAACTTTTCAAAGTTTTATGGTGACTGGGGTGAAGAAACACAAAGTGGGAAGCTTTCACTCCTAAGTCAAGTTATCAGTTACTAAAAAGAGTGGCTTTGGGGATCTGACTTGTCTAGTAGCCATGGATGCTAGTTGACTTGTAAGTTGAACCCCTTAAGGTTGAAATCCGCATACAGACATATGTTGGGAAGGAAGGGCTCAGAGGCCAAGCATTCTAGAATGAAATCTAAGCATTGAAAGTCATTCCTTGAGCCTTTTTTGCTCAGTAGGGTGGCTTTTCATCCTATAGTGTGGCAGGGTTTGAAAAGGAACGGAGTTGAGAGATCTGCTGGGCCTCCCTCTGCTTGTGTTATCTGTACTCTGCTGTTTGTTGAAGAGCGCTTGCTCGCTGTCTCTTTCCAGCCAGCCCAGGAATTTGAAGCATGCTGGGGCCCTTCACTACCGAGATCTTATCTTCAGGAAGCTGCACACAGCCGCTGCCTCCCAACCACGCCCTGAGATCTAGCTGACAGGAGCCAAAAAACATTGGTGTGTGTGTATGTGGAAGTGACCCTCCTTCTTTCCCCTGATCCAAAACAAAAGTTTTGGGCTCCCCATTTCTTGGTTTTACTTCCTACTCCCTTCCAGGGGGATTTTTCCAATGGGACTTGCACATATAACGCTTACTTTGATGAATCGGAGTAAAACTGTGCAACTCCCCATTCTAAAAATTGAGAGCGATGTTACCTTTTGTGTGGTTGAAGCCCTGCCATCAGCACCTTGGTTCAGCCCCAGTTCCTATATAAACAATGGAAATGTATTGCAGCAACTTTTAATATATTCATTGCATTTTATCAGTGTTGTGAATCACTGTGGGGATTAGCAGTTGAAAAGCAGGGCACCCTCTCCATGCACGCACACCATTGGAGAATGGCCTTGCTTGCGGAGCTATTGGGAGAATGAATGAACGAGGTTTGTGTGCTTTCAAGCTGTTTGCAAATATTAAACTGTTAACGGTGAATTAGTATTAGGAATTAATGTTTTGATATTGAGAAAATGGAGACTCCTGGCTCTCTTAGGGAAAAGATAAAAGAAGTGTGAATTTGATCCTGGGTTTAAAAGGACGCAGAAGCGGTTTTCAAGTGCTGACACTCAGTCTGAACTCATCATCAAGAGAGCTTGCCACTTCTCCAGTGGGTTAGCTTTAAATCCGTCCCCTCTTCCATGTTGAAAAGCTTAAAGGAGTTCCACTTGAACTGCAGAAAACCTCTTCCTTTTTGAAAAGAAATCTTTTAAGTGAAGTGTGTGTGTGTTTGTGTACATCTGCACAAAGTGGTGTGTGGATGGATGGAGCCAGAGATGTGTGCCTGGCATGTAGATGTTTATGTACACACATACTCTTGCATATGTAGATAGATAAATACATATGTATACACTATATGCATACGATAAAGCATTATTTTTAAATACAGGGCTAATGAACTGGAGAAAACTGGCATGCCAGGAATCAATATTTTTGGATCCATGCCCATCTTGATAGACTTTGGGAACTTCTGGTCATGCAACAAACACAAACAAACAGAGTGAGACCAGTTCCCTGACTTCCACCAGGCTGCATTATTGCATTCTGATGGTGAAAATGGTGTGCCATTTTTGGCTATCACTTTGTCTTATTTTAAGTTAAATAATTGGGCTTGGGAAATGGGGGGGGGGGGGGGGTTCAAGGGATACAGCAGGCTGTGAGTACATGTGGCTAATTTTTTTTTTGTGAAAATGTGTCTCCAAATTAGCAAATTTTTTTTAAAAAAAAACGTTTAAAGGGTGGGAAGGCATCAGGGGCTGTGAATTGGCCCCCACTTTGCCTACATCTGATCTAAAGGGCTGAGCAATATGTGTCTGTTAGAGAACCAGTGTTGTGTAGTGGTTTGAGTGCTGGATTAGGACATTGGGAGACCACTGTTTGCATCTGTTTGATCAATGGTCATACTCTCTCAGAAATCCCTTCTGAACACATTTGGCCAAGAAAACATAGTGATGGGTTTGCCTTAGGGTCACCGTAAGTCATAAGTAACTTGAAGGCACATAGCAACAACTCTTTAAAGTCATCAGCCAAAGAGTTCTAGTGCCTCATCAAACTACAAAGCCATAGGGTAGAACCATGACAATTACAGTGTTATACATGAAGTAGCATGACAGGACCCAAATACAATTAAAAGTAAGTGATCATAGTAATTTGAGTGCAGACGAGGCTTTACCAAGTAGAATTCACTCTTGAGAGTACAGTAGAGTCTCACTTATCCAACATTCGCTTATCCAACGTTCTGGATTATCCAACGCATTTTTGTAGTCAATGTTTTCAATCCATCGTGATATTTTGGTGCGAAATTCGTAAATACAGTAATTACTACGTAGCATTACTGCATATTGAACTACTTTTTCTGTCAAATTTGTTGTATAACATGATGTTTTGGTGCTTAATTTGTAAAATCATAACCTAATTTGATGTTTAATAGGCTTCTCCTTAATCTCTCCTTTATCCAACATATTCGCTTATCCAACATTCTGCCGGCCCGTTTATGTTGGATAAGTGAGACTCTACTGTACTTTGAAATTACAGTATTTTGTTTGCTTTATGACCATTGAAATGAAGCTGCAGGCCGGCAAGAGGAATCTGTTTCCCCATAGATATTTCTAGACCATAGATGTCACAATTCATTGCCATTGGTCATGCTGGTTGGGGGGTAATGGGTATTAGAATCTAAAAATATTTGAAGGACTTCCCATGTTCCCATTCCTACTACTGGCCATATCCTCCTTTAGCTTCCTTTCTGTCTGTCTTTCTTTCTGTTTGTCTGTGCCTTGAGGGAGGGAGGGGAGGATATTTAAGATTGTTACCCTATGGGCAGGGCTTTCTTGTTCTTGTATGCCATGCAGCGCTTAATTTATAGGTACTTAATAAATAATAAGTGGTATTAAATTGAGCTCAGGATCTAAGAAAGCTGTTTGCCTTCCCTCTGGCCTAGCTCCAAGGTTGCCACTGTATATGGATTAAGCACAGGACTGCAAGTTGAGACGGGCCATGCAAGGGCGGCCGGGCAGAGACATCTGTTGATCCAGCTGGGAGATGTGAGTCCCGTGGGTGGGGAAAAGGTTCCTGTTTATTCAGTGGCATCCTTGCTGGCTTGGAGGTGGAAGGATTTTGGGTGGCTGGGGAAAAGAGGAGCATGGAGGTTGGCAGGACCTCTTCTCTTGCAAGGACGTCTGGGGTGTGCCTAACCAGGTTTCCTGTCCATAGGGCAGGAGGAAAAACAAAGCATGTGGATTCCAGGCAGCCGAGTGAGGCTGTCATTCTCCTCGGAAGGAAGGGAGCGTTCCCTGTCATGCTCTACTAACATCTGGCTTGCAGCTGGACTTCTCATTCCGCACTGGGGTAGAGTGGGCATGGCAAACAGAAGCACGGTAGGAGGGAGGACGCGTGTGGATTCTCGAGGACAAATGACTTCCACATCCACACAGTCACTTTGAATCTGGAGTGGGAAGTATATGGACCTCCAGATGATGTTAGACTCTGATCCCCAGCAGCCCTGGGCTGCATAGCTAGTAGATGTGGGGTGGGATAATCTAAAAATGTCTAAATAAGTCTAAAAATGTCTGAAGGACTGGACAGTTTCACCTGTCTTAAAGATTAAGAATTCTGGGCACTGCAATTGAAGGGAGATGTTGACAAGCTGGAATGTGTCCAGAGGAGGATGATTAAAATGATCAAGGATCTGGAGAACAAGCCCTATGAGGGGCGGCTTAAAGAGCTGGGCATGTTTAGCCTGCAGAAGAGAAGTCTGAGAGGAGACGTGATAGCCATGTCTAAATATGTGAGGGAAAGTCACAGGGAAGAGGGAGCTAGCTTGTTTTCTGTTGCCCTGGAGATTAGGACGTGGAATAGTGGCTTCAAACTACAGGAAAGGAGATTCCTCCTGAACATAATGAAGAACTTCCTAACTCTGAAATCTGTTCAGCAGTGGAACTCTCTGACTCAGAGTGGGGTGGAGGCTCCTTCTTTGGAGGCTTTTAAGCAGAGGCTGGATGGCTATCTGTCGGAGGTGCTTTGAATGTGATTTTCCTGGTTCATGGCAGGGGGTTGGACTGGACCCGTGAGGTCTCTTCCAACTCTGATTCTATTACTCTATGATTCTACGAACATCTCTGGCAACAAGTTCCATATTTGCCAAGATGGTGAAGAAGTCATACTTTGCCCTGGCCAGTGCTTCCCAAACGTTGGTCCTCGAGATGTCTTGGGCTTCAACTCCCAGAAGGTCCAGCCAGCTTGGCCAGCAGCTAATAATTTGACCAAAGTTTGGGAAACATTGCCTTCAAACTCCTTTAATTAATCATATTGTGAGGTGGGCCCTCAACTTGTTTATATCACTTAATGCAGTCCTATCTTCCTAAAAATGCATTTGTACATTGCTGTTTGACAAGGGGTTGATATGAAGTAAAGTAATGCTGTTCCCCTTTTTACTGTGCTGAAATTCAGGATGATGAGGAAGCATGCTGGGTTTGTTAACCGAATTGGATGAGGACAGGTGGAATGAGTATCTCTTATCGAGCTCGAAGAAGAGACTTATAGGGAGACATAATAGTGGCTTATCTGAAGGGCTCTGAGGAAGACAGAGCAAACCAGTTCTCTGTTGCTCCAGGGGCTGGAGGAAAGAGGACCATAACCAAAGAGGTGGATATTTGATTGTTGTGGTTTTATGACTTCCTGTTGTTTCCAGATTGTGGTCCTCAGGTGACTCTATCACAGGGTTGATGTGAGTTTTCTGGACTGTATAGCCATGTTCCAGAAGCATTCTCTCCTGAAGTTTCACCCACATCTATGGCAGGCATCCTCAGAGGTTATGAGGTCTGTTGGAAACTAGGCAAGTGGGCTTTATATATCTGTGGAAAGTCCAGTGTGGGGGAAAGAACTCTTGTCTGTTTGAGGCAAGTGTGAATGTTGCAATTGGCTACCTTGATGAGCATTAAATGGCCTTGCAGCTTTATAGTGATTCCTGCCATTAAAGCCTTCGACAACACATTGAATCAATCATAGTTTTTTTGGGCAAGATTAAATTCAGAAGAGGTTTTGCCATTGCCTGCCTTTGAGGCTGAGATTGTGTGATTTGCCTAACATCACCCATTGGTTTTCTATGGCTGAGCGGGAATTCACAGTCATAATTCAGTGCTCAAACCACTTTACCACAGTGGGGAAGTCTATTTCAGATATATATTAGTAGAAGCATCTTGACAATAAGAGTCATTCCAACAGTCTGCCTCGGGGAGGTGTGTGTGATAAATTCTCCTAGGCTGGAAGTAGTTTAAGCAGAAGCTAAATGGTCATCTATCAAGAATCCTGCGAGAAAATCCAAGATTCCCAGCTTAGACATATGAAGAGCCCCATTACATCCCTGTAAGTGTGCACTTTGAAAGTAAAGTGAAAATCTGACATTTTACCATTTTGCCTCTTAAATCAATAATGTGGCGTGCCTGTGCCAGCTTGTAGGGCCTTTTAGTAGTAAAAAATACTTTAGCCAATTTAGTTTGCAAAACACCAAGATAACCTTGTGTTGTAGTTACAATATTCAGATGAGGCAGATTTTTGTTTAAGCCTAAGAAGCCATAATGAGGAGATGATCCATGGCTCGATCCTCTTCTCCTAAAAGAAATCCTGAAGCTGGTTTAAATCACACACATATCCACACATATCTGTTACTAAATACTGAGTGAAAAATCTATATTGGTACTCATATTGTACTTTGATCTTCCCCCTCAAAAATTATAGTAGCTATAGGGGATGATTTGGATTGTGGCCTGGGAAAAGGTTTATAGACCCATCACACCACAGCCCTGATTCAAATCCCTTCTTCCTCGTGCTGCTTTTAGAAAAAGAAATGTGGGTTTTGGTCAGCAATGCCATCCATAATGCATAGTTTATTAATCACTTTTATTTCAGTTTGTTTGGTTGCATACTGCAAGTCTCTTCTGGTGTGACAGAATCGGCTGTCTACAAAGATGTTGCCCAGGGGACGCCTGGATGTGTTACCATCCTGCGGGGAGGCTTCTCTCATGTTCCCCATGGAAGACTTCTCACCACGTTAAAACGGTGGATGTGGCTCTTAATAAGACATTCCGCATTATCACAGGATGTCTACGCCCTACACTGTTGGGGAAATTATACTGTTTAGCCCAACCTTTTTTTTGACCAGGGACCACTTTGATCTGGGACCACTCACTAACATTAGTACCAAAAGAGTTGCAAGTCAGTTTTTGGTCAATTTCAGATTTGGTTTGGTTATTTGAGGTGCTGATTCTGAAAATTGCATTGGCTAGACCACATCAGCTCTAGTTTCTGATGCAGAACATATGCCATCCAGTAGTCGCTGTCTGCTCGCCCACAGAAAACCATATTTAATAATCTAGAACTGATTTTCCCTGCATGTCTTGCGGACCTTATTTTACGTCCACGCGGCCCACAAGTTGGGAACCACTGGTTTAGCCATTATTGCACCACCTGACATCCGTCGGGAAGTAGCAGCGAGTAATGAAAGGACCAAGGCATTAACATCTCCTGCCCATCCTTTGTTTGGATATCAGCCAGCAAGCCAATGCCTTAAATCAAGAAATAGCTTTCTAAGATCTACAGAGATACTCACAGGAACACCTCAGCAAGTGAGAGTCCAAAAGTGGTAGGCTAAAACCTGGAACTTCAATTAGTGGCTGATACTGGATGAGAAATTCCCTCACAGAACTTAGAAGTGACTTGGAAGGTGCTGAACAGACTTCGCTCTGGCATGAGATGCAGAGCTAACCTTAAGAAATGTCGCTTCAAAGTGGAGTCCACGACATGCGAGTTTGGAGGAGAGCAAACCACAGACCACCTATTACAATGCAGTCTGAGCCCTGCCACATGCACAATAGAAGACTTTCTTACAGCAATGGCAGAGGCACACCAAGTGGCCAGCTTCTGGTTAAAGGGACTTTAGCATAATGCCAAATTTTTAACTTTGTTTGTGGGTTTTTTATACATTATAACTGTAGTCTCAATTACCTTCTGACATGATAAATAAATACATATTTCACAGTCATAGACTCTCAGATTAGGGTGACATAGGTTTTAGAGATGATCTTAACTTTTCATCTCCTTACACACACATGCAAAATTGTACTCCCAATTTTAGAAATGGACCGTGACCTTCCGGAAAGCCATGCTTCTGAATATTCAGTGCTGGAGGGGCAAATAGAAGGCAGGATGACTGTATCTTCATTCTCTTCTTTAGACTTCTGGTTGCCTTCTTTTGGAAACAGAATGCTACACAAGAAGGACCTTTGATCTGATCCAGCCGTGCTGGTGTTGTGTTCCCATATGACTTCTGATAACCTGCCATTTAAGATTAAAAGCCATGCTGATAACATTTCTTCATTCTCGTGCAAATTCCACACTATACCGTATTCAGCCTGCCAATGAAGGACGTGCTGAAAGCTCCCTATAAAATCTGTCTGCAGTTATGCTCAGCAGCTGTGGCACGTATGTCTCAGCACCCTTCTTTTATTTACAAGCAGGCCTGGCAAATATGCAGACAAAATGCTTACTCTTTTCGCTATCCTCCCCCTTCATGTTTTAAGGGGGTCCTTCCTATTCAATCCCCTCCCTCCACCCCAAGCGACACGCCACCACGCATCAAAATCTTGTCAAGTCTGTAGTTTGCTAGTGCTTGCTCTGCGCTGAGGAAGTTCTTAAATTATATAAAAGAGGCGATAAATTATTGACACCTCTCTCTCCGTCACTTTAATGGATCCGCTTGCTCAAATGGGAGCTGTGATTTATTCAGTGTGGAGGCCTGGAGGAAGGGTGGAGGGGAGGAAGGAGAGGAGGATGTTCAAAGGAAACGCCACATGCTTGGGCATGGAAAAATGGTTTTTACTATGACTGTAAGTGCACTGCCCTCATCACACACAAAATGTCCATTGGATAGATGATGGAGGTCTCCCCAAGCCATTTGGGCGGGCCAGGTGTACTCAGGTGTGTTCAAGCCTTCAATAGTGCTGGTAAAGCTGTATTTCGACTTCCAGGCTCTCGTCTGCATGAATGCTAAGCAGTGGGAGATTTAAAACACTAAAAGGGGAAGGAGCTCTTCAGATATACCATATATACTTACGTACAAGTTTACCTCATGTATAAGTCTAGGGAAGGTTTCGGGGTCAACATTATGGGTTTTGACATGACCCATGGATAAGTCAATGGTCATTCCATGAGCAGGGAAAACCACCAATTCTGTATCGGGGCTCTCATTTCCTCACCAGGTATTTTTTTTAAAAGCCAGAAGTGGCATCATGAAAGACAGAGTAGTTGGCCAATTGCAACATTTATACTTGCCTCAAACAGACAGAGAGTTTTTTCTCCCATCCTGGACCTCCCACAGATATATGAACCCCACTTGCCTAGTTTGCAACAGACCTCACAACCTCTGAGGATGCCTGCCATAGATGTGGGTGAAATGTCAGAAGAGAATGCTTCTGGAATATGGCCATACAGCCTGGAAAACTCACAGCAGCCCAATGATTCTGGCCATGAAAGCCTTTGACAACACAGAATAAAGAGTGTTGCTGCTTCTTTTGGACTAAGCTCTTGCCTTTTCTCACTCAACTAAGAGAAGTGGATGGTTCCTTTTCTGATAGGAGTTAAATTACAGTACTGACATTGACCAAGGATAAGTTGATCCAGTGCTTTTGGGTTGATTTTATGACTAAAATTTCTAGACTTATACATCGGTATATATCTAAACGTATACATGAGTACAGTAGAGTCTCACTTATCCAACATTCACTTATCCAATGTTCTGGATTATCCAATGCATTTTTGTAGTCAATGTTTTCAATACATCGTGATATTTTGGTGCTCACTTCGTAAATTTAGTAATTACTGCATAGCATTACTGCATATTGAACTACTTTTTGTGTCAAATTTGTTGTCTAACATGATGTTTTGGTGCTTCATTTGTAAAATCATAATCTAACTTGATGTTTAATAGGCTTTTCCTTAATCCCTCCTTATTATACAACATATTCGCTTATCCAACATTCTGCCGGCCCATTTATGTTGGATAAGTGAGACTCTACTATATATATAGGGTCATTAAACTGCGGAATTCACTACCATAAGATGCAATGACTTAAATGACTTTGGAAGCAGGATTAAGCAACTTAATGGAAGATAAGGGCTACTAATAGTCATGGTGTCCATATGCTATCTTTGGGTATGAGCTCATAGGGAAAGAATAGCAAGAAAGAACTGTTGTGCCCATATCCCTGCGCCTGGTTGGTTGCTGTGAGAAACAGGATGTTAGACTAGATAGCCCCTCTTATTTCAATCTCTTTATGTTTCTACCATGAAAATCCAATGAGAAAGCTTCAGAGTCAGGAGTGGAAAGCCTAAGGAGACCACAGTCCCGCACGGCGATCCTTTCAAGAGCTGTATATCAGGCCACTGAATGTGGGTGAGGCCTCATTTTTGCAGACACTTAACACACACACATATATTCATTCACACCCATAAAATATTTTACTGCAGTCAATAGAGACTTTAAAATTATCTCCAGTGTTTTATATCTCCAGTATGAACTGTAAAGGAACTATTCATGGTACTCAACCTGTTTTGGGGTTAGGATCCAGAATCTTGGATAACTCCCTTTAAAGTTTTGATAACAGCTTGGAATGAATTGATAGTTCCACTGTTTTAGAAGCCACCGGCCATCACTGGACATTACTGAACAAAACAATACCGATTTCCCTCTCGTAATGTTCCCGATTCCAGCAATTGTCCTTTTTTTGTCCAGTAGTGTCCAGTGATTGTATCCATTCCTTCTGTTAACAAAGAACCGTGAGATTTTCCTGGAATACAGTTGGAAGACTTGTTTTAAGACATGCAGTGTTTTCTGTGGAAAAGTGCCAACAAGCCCTTCAAAGCCAGTATCTTCCATCCTGAATTGCCGTGGGTTTTCCAGTCCGCTGCATCAACAAGCATGTTTCCTGCCTCCTTACCCGAGATGCCCTTTTGCTGGCGTTGTGCTGAGTTGGAAGTGGAAGTCCCGGTTGTGCAAAAGGATGCCATGTGCTATGTTTCTCTTTCTGCTTCCTCTTCCCAAGAGCGGGAGGAAAAGAGAAATTTGGAGGGGGGTGCTTAACCCTTTCTGGATCCCCTTTTCCATGCACAAAGCAGATTTAATATACAGTTGTGGGATAGAATATAATAGGATCTAGAAAGATGCAAAAGAGGTCATGATTTGCATCTTTCTGCAACTCTTAATGCCATTTGGTCTTGCATCCAATGAAGTAAGTCTATGTCAACAAAAGCTCATGCAGAAATATAAAACCAGTTAATGTTAATGGTGTGGCCACATTCTTTTTAATTCTTCCTACTTACTTTTTTATTTTTCCTAAGAGTGAGTGATGCCCATGTAAACAGCCTCAGCATTTGAGTAGCGAACCAAGCATGGTGTGACCTCCATTTTTATGTAGGTTAGGGGCACAAGGTCCTAACATAAGGGGCAAAACCACAAATTGAAAGAATAACCATTTTTACCTTGGAAAACACCTCTTTAGGAATCTCTGGTGGTTGACGTCTGGTGGAATTCAACCACAGAATTGTGCTGGAGGACATAAAGTTTCTAGGGAGAACATAATAATCAAATCTGCAAATAATAAAATCCACAAACAAACAAATAAAAGTGAAGGGTTCACTGTTTTTCATCCCATTTATTTATTGTGTCAGAAGCAAATTGAGAGTACAGTTATAATGTATTTTTAAAAACAAAGTTAAAAACTTGACATTATACTAGATTTCCTTTGACCAGAAGCTGGCAATTTGGAGTGCCTCTGGTGTTAATGTAAAAAGGTCCTCCATTGTGCATGTGGCAGGGCTCAGACTGTATTGTAGTTGGTGGTTTGTGGTTTGCTTTCCCCCACACTCGCATGTCGTGGACTCCACTTTGTAGCCCCATTTCTTAAGGTTGGCTCTGCATCTCATGATCCCAGAGCACAGTTTGTTCAGCGCCTTCCAAGTTGCCCAGTCTTCTATGTGCCCAGGGTGGAGTTTCTCATCCGGTATCAGCCACTGATTGAAGTTCTGGATTTTAGCCTGCCACTTTTGGACTCTTACTTGCTGAGGTGTTCCTGTGAGTATCTTTGTAGATCTTAGAACGCTATTTTTTGATTTAAGGCATTGGCATTTTGGCTAATATTCGAACAGGGGATGGGCCGGAGATGTCAAAACTTTGGTCATTTCATTACTGGCTGCTACTTCCCAACAGATGTCAGGTGGTGCATCTGCAAGTCACTTCTGGTGTGAGAGAATCAGCTGTCTACAAAGATGTTGCCCAGGAGACACCCGGATGTGTTATGATCCTGCAGGGAGTCTTACCTCATGTCCACCATTTCATCCCATGAATTCCATGAGATTTGGAGTGTACTTGTGAAATGTTTTTGTTTTGTACTACATCTCCTTTTATTCCCCAACCAACATAGTAAGTGGCTGTACCATGAGAAAACAATGAGAGCTTTGGAACCTAATTTACTTTCAAACATGTACATGGTTTTTTTTAAAGAAATCTCTAGTAGTCTTTGAAAAACTCTTTTAACTTGTTTGAGTATTTTAATATTTCAATTATGTATTGATTTTAATCTGAAATTAAGTGATTCATATTGTTTTATTTCTTTGCCACCCTGAAATCTCACACTAAAAATATTTTAATTACTTAATTAATAAACACAGCTAGAGGCTACCAGTTGAATAAAAAGATCTATCCTGCTAGATTATAGGTCTTTTATTGAGACAGGCCTCTGGAATCAAAGCAAGGTTGTTGCTAGAGGGTTTTTTCAGGGTGTGGTATGGTGGGAGTAGACCTAGATGGATGTTTCTGCTTTTAACAGATATGTTTTTAATTGGGTTTAACATCTTAACCACCTGTACCTCCCTGAGTGTCATTTGCTGGGGGGAAAATCAAGGTATAAATTCAATAAATAAATTAGTGTTTGAGTAAAGTGTGTGAATTTTAGTTCCGTTTCACACCTTATTCTAGGTGTGAGTATAGGTTGGCCACAAGCAGCACCCATTCCTTTTTTTTTGCACACACCTACATCCGGTTGCTGCTGAGAATTTCTTTCAATCACATGTGGTTTGTTGCAGAAATTCAGTAGCAAAACACTGGTTGGGAATGGAAATAATGCAGTTCTTTAAAAAATACTTTTATAAAATATTGCATACGTAAACACCTACATCACTGATAATATAGAAAAGCACAAAAAACATAAGAACAAAAAAAAACCAGAAAGAAGAAATAAGCAGTGCTATCTAACACAAACCTCACCCCAATCCTGTTAGTAAGCAGATCTCATCTCTACCCATGACTGGCAGCAGTACATGTGAAAGAGATCTTGGGAGTCTTCGTGGAAGACAACTTAAACATGAGCCAACAATGTGGTACGACGGCTAAAAAGGCCAATGGGATTTTGGCCTGCATAAATAGGAGTCTAGTGTCTAGATCCAGGGAAGTCATGCTTCCCCTCTATTCTGCCTTGGTCAGACCACACCTGGAATCACACTGTGTCCAATTTTGGGCACCACAATTTAAGGGACATGTTGATAAGCTGGAATGTCTCCAGAGGAAGGTGACTAAAGTGATCAAGGGTCCGGAGAACAAGCCCTATGAGGAGTGGCTTAAAGAGCTACCGTGTTTCCCCAAAAATAAGACAGTGCCTTATATTAATTTTTGCTCCCAAAGATGCTCTAGGTCTTATTTTCAGGGGATGTCTTATTTTTCCATGAAGAAGAATTCACATTTATTGTTGAACAAAAAAAATGAACATTTATTATATACTGTACAGTAGTTGTCATCACAAACCAGCATAACCAGACAAACTGTGAAAATCCTATCAAGAATTTCTTGTTACTACCATTATTTCCATGTACAACACTCTATGGTAGGTACATTTACCAATTCTGCAAGCTCTGGTGTTCTGTTCGTTGGTCATGCTTCCAAACAAAAACTTTGCTAGGTCTTACTTTTGGGGAGGCCTTATATTTAGCAATTCAGCAAAACCTCTACTAGGTCTTATTTTCCGGGGATGTCTTATTTTAGGGGAAACAGGGTAGGCATGTTTAGCCTGCAGAAGAGAAGGCTGAGAGGATACATGGGGAGAGCCATGTATAAATATGTGAGGTGAAGTCATAGGGAGGAGGGAGCAAGCTTGTTTTTTGCTGCCCTGGAGACTAGGATGCAATGGAAAAAGACAAATTTATGTAGAATTATAGAGTTGGAAGCAACCTTGTGGGCCATCCAGTCCAACCCCTTGCCAAGAAGCAGGAAGATCACATTCAAAGCACCCCCGACAGATGGCCATCCACCCTCTGTTTAAAAGCCTCCAAAGAAGGACCCTCTACCACACTTCGGAGCAGAGAGTTCCACTGCTGAATAGCTCTCCCAGTTAGGAAGTTCTTCCTAATGTTTGGGTGGAATCTCCTTTCCTGTAGTTTGAAGCCATTGTTCCATGTCCTAGTCTCCAGGGCAGCAGAAAACAAGCTTGCTCTCTCCTCCCTATGACATTTTAAAGTAAATAATCAAATTCGCAAAAGTCAAAACAGCAAATGTGAAGAGATGACTGTAATCCCATCTTATTTCTTTAATTAAAAGTCAATTATTCTTCAAAGCCTGCTGATAGCAGTTCCCCATATCTTGGTATCAAATAGACTGCTCCTTTCTTGTACAAACCGTTCATTAGGGTTGTCTTTCAATAGCTGAGTTAACTTGTCCATCTCTTCAGTGTCTACTAACTTTGGGATCTTTGGGTTGCTGTGAGTTTTCCGGGCTGTATGGTTATGTTCCAGAAGCATTCTCTCCTGACCACATCTGCCCACATCTATGACAGGCATTCAGAGGTTGTAATGTCTGTTGGAAACTAGGCAAGTGGGATTTATATATCTATGGGCTGCCTGGGATGGGAGAAAGAACTCTTGTCTGATGGAGGCAAGTGTGAATGTTGCAATTGGCTACCTTAATTAGCATTGAATAGTCTTGTCACTTCAAAGCCTGGCTGTTTCCTACCTGGGAGAATCCTTTGTTGGGAGATGTTAACTAGCCCTGATTGTTTCCTGTCTGGAATTCCCCTGTTTTGAGATTGTTGTTCTTTATTTACTGTCCTGATTTTAGAGTTTTTTTTAAATACTGGTAGCCAGATTTTGTTCATTTCCATGGTTTCCTCCTTTCTGTTGAAACTGTCCACATGTTTGTGGATTTCAATGGCTTCTCTCTGTAGTCTGACATGGTCCAGCATTTCTATGTTCTCAAATAATACACTGCATCCAGTGTATTGGTTGGTTCATCAAGTTCTCTACTATGGCTGCCTTCTCTGGTTGACTTAGTCTACAGTGCCTTTCATGTTCCTTGATTCGTGTTTGGGCAATGCTGCGTTTGGTGGTCCCTATGTAGACTTGTCTACAACTGCATGGTAGACTCCTGCAAAGGTGAGAGGATCCCTTTTGTCCTTTGCTGAACGTAGCATTTGTTGGATTTTCTTGGTGGGTCTGTAGATAGTTTGTAGGTTGTGTTTCTTCATCAAGTGATGAACCCCATTTGCCTAGTTTCCAGCATACCCCACAATCTCTGAGAATGCCTGCAAAACGTCAGGAGAGAATGCTTCTGGAACATGGCCATACAGCCCAGAAAACTCACAGCAACTCAGCCATGAAGGCCTTCAACAACACTTTGGGATCTTTGATATTTTCCATTATTTAGCGTCGAGTATTGTATTTGTGCTGCTAGCACTGTGTGCTGAGCTAATCTACCTATCTCTCATTCCATGCTTGTTAAAGTAAAAAACAAAAAACAAACAAACAAAAAACCAGTAAGAATGTTCCTGGTTTGAGACCAGGTTTTATTTTTAAAATATTCAGAGGAATAATGTAATTTTTCAATTGTAACTTCGATTAACCTTAAGTCTAGAGCCTTTGTGGGCCACAGGGGAGTCCATTGTGGGTCGTGTATGGCCCATGGGCTGTATGTTGTGCTTGCTTGCCTTCTATTCTTATAATAAGATCATTCTTAATTTATACACTTTCTAATTTAATTTTTTTTTAAAAAAAATACGAACACTTTTTTTATAAAGTTTTCCCTCTGCATTCGATGGAGATAGGGGCCCAGGACTCCCGATGCTACACAATGGGTGTAAATATGGTGCCATGTGCCTGGCACGTAGGAGGGAAATAATTGCTGGTCCCCTGCATCAGCCAGCTTGAGAAGCCCTGCAGTAGCCAAATGCATTTGTCAAAGGCAAAAAATGCTTGGAGTTGCAGTTCAGCAACTCATGGGAGGGGGTTTCATGGTCTAAATGATTAGTCAATTGGATAGTAAATATTAGTCACTTCATGTCCTTTTAGTTCAACATCAATAGTCGTTACCATAGTCAGTGTTGTATTAATGAAAGCTGATCTAATGTCCATAAAAGTGCTGTTTTATGTCAGTAGTGACCAACAGCACTGGGATGAGTGCGGGGCATTTTTCAGCTTTATGAACTTGAAATGATAATGGCCAGGAAATGTGTTTTTGGAATCCTGTTGACTTGGGGATCTTGTAGCTGTTCCAGGGGCAACAAAGATCTATTCTGGATGCTGAACCCAGCCCCTATTGTATGCAGTTCCCTCATTCCTGCTTTATGTATAAATATAAATTGAGCAATCTATACACATCATAAAAGTGAAAATATGTATGTGTGCAAGTGTGTCTGGGGTGCCCACTTGCCCAGACAAGCTCCTGCCTCCACAAACAGCTATAACTCCCACCACTCAGAAGACACCAATGGCCCTCCCTCCAATGATATTGCAGGTTATAGCGAGCAATACAAAGAAAGGATTCCCTGAAATGCACAGGCAAGAGGCCACTATTGCTAGAAATGTAATCCAATAATATGAACTATAAAACAGCAATTAAACCAAAATATAATCCATGTGTTACCAACACACATACATTCATAGAAAGTAAAACTCTATATTCAGAGTTTGTGAGTCCAATGCCCACCAGAGTTCATGTTCCACATGGAGGACTGTATAAGTTACTAATTGTGAATCCAAATTTAAACGTCCAAGTAAGTGAATCCTTTTAGGAAATCCAATGTTTTAAACAAGTCCAAGATTAGTCACCATCCACGACCAGTTTTGACTGTGTAGTCTTCCTCAGGTGGTAGTTATGCAGGTATGGAGAACCTAGAGTAGTCAATTTCGTTCTTCGAGTATATAATTTCAATGTGTCATTATCAATGACGGAGTGGACCTACAGGGAATACATACGAGTGGCTAGAAACACTTGTACAGGATAAAAATTTCAAATTACAAAGTATAGTAAAAGCATTGAAGACAGGAGCATGTATACTCACATAAACTCTCCTACCTAAAGTGAGCACCATTAACATGTACAAGAGCCCTGCCAATGTCCTCCACAAACACCATACTGCCCACCACCCAAGTGAAGGCTTTCATACAGGGTCAATTTCATCCAAATTTTCTGTTTTTCCTCCACCATAGACATCCCAGTGTTTCTTACTCTTTCCATTGATGTGGAATTTGCATGATCCTGCCCACTACTCTCTCATAACCCCTTCCTGCTCTTTTCTATGGCACACAGCAAACAGAGGAATGGATCAGCAACTGAACATACTGGAGAGGTTTGGGGGACTGACTCAACATGATGGAAGTTGTAGTTCACCCTGCATCAAAAAAGAGCACAGTGACCCCCACCGCCAATATACCTGGACCAAATTTGGCACACAGAACCCCCATGACCAGGTTTGGGGGGAAATGACCTTAATTTATAGGAGTTGCAGTTCACCTACATACAGAGAGCACTGTGAACCAAACCAATGACGGATCTTGACCAAACTTGGCACGCATACCTGATACGCCCCACCTATGATGCATCTAGAGCAAACTTGCCCAGCATGACAAACTAAAAACTGATGGAGTTTCAGGGGGTTAACCTGGCATGATGTAGGTTGTATTTTACCCACAACCTTATGCATTTTGTGAAATTTTAAAAAATGCTTTTTTAAATAACCTGGGCAATGCTGGGTTCCCAAGATAGTAATTAATAAAATATAAGGATTATTTAAATAATGTGATCATATAATCATGATGGATTTTTTAAAAAAATGAACTACAGCAATTTAGAAGCTATTTTGAAGTGACAACCAGGCCAAATTGTAGGAGCCCGCACATTATAGTGGTTTACATGTCTGGTTTCAAATTCCTATTTAACCATGGAAACCCACTGACTTTCAGCAAGTCACATTCTCTCAGCCTCAGAGGAAGGCAATGGTAAACTGCCCCTGAATAAATCTCTGCAAACTCTGTCATAGAGTCAGCATAGGTTGGAATCAGTTGGCAACAACAGGGGCAACTAAATTGTATGTAAAATCCCTTGCCATACCCACAAAAAGGCAGAAGTGCTGCTCTAAAACTCAGTCTGAAAAGTAGCCCTCAAAATCTGTGGTTGTTGAATCAAAAGATTAATCCACAAAGACTTCAATTGTGTATATATTTCATATTGCAAAGGGGAAAATCAATCTTGAGTGTAAAAATCATTCTTTAGGATCTCTTTAGGATTTCATGTGTTGGTTTCCCTAGTACTTTTTTTTGTTTTTGTTTTGTTTTGATTTTGGTTTTATAAAAGCCTTTTGCACACTATTTAAAAAGGCAGCCATTTACAGTGGAGTCTCATTTATCCAAGCCCCGCTTATCCAAGTTTCTGGATTATCCAAGCCATTTTCATAGTCGATGTTTTCAACAAATCGTGATATTTTGGTGCTAAATTTGTAAAATCATAACCTAAATTGATGTTTAATGGGCTTTTCCTTAATCCTTCCTTATTATCCAAGATATTCTCTTATCCATGCTTCTGCCCACCCTTTTAGCTTGGATAAGTGAGACTCTACTGTACTAATAATGCATTAATTAGTAATAATGCAAATACTACCTAATCAATGCAATCAACTTTTTAAAAAATTATCGTTCAGTTCTTAAGTCAGTTATCAGTCTTCTTTTTTTTATTTCTGAACAATTTCCAGAAACGACCATTTGATTTGTACCCAGCGCTACCAGAAGTGGAATATGTATGCAAACACAACACTGAGAAATGGCAGCACAACCCATTCTCAAACTTTTGAGGAAGAAAAAGCAATTGAGGAAACATTCTTTTTGAAAAGCAACACATGCACACTAGATCTAAGGCTAGGAGACTTGCCCAGTCAAACATGTCCTCGTTCCAACCCCTTTTTTAAATAAGGAACTTTTTCCTCCCCCACCATTAAATTTCTGTTTCATTGCTTCAGTAATCTGTAAGCCAAGCAACCTCAGGGAAGAATCCCTGTTGAGTCACTTTGTCAAACAAAGGTGTGCTCTATAAACATGAAAGTAAAAGCCTCATTCAAGGCCTCCCGGGATCCTTTGTGTGAGAAATGGGAAAGAATAGCCTCCTCTTCTTGCAATTTCAGCCTGAGCTTTGTCATTTCGAGGTCAAGCCATACTCTCTTGAAGCAAGGAATGTAGAAACCAGGGAGTGGGGTTTCTGGTCGTATTTGTCTTTCAGAGCAGATCCGTAAGAATCAGGGCCACCAAAGCCACTTCAGTGTTTGAAGCAAAGGAGAAGATGGCACCCATACCAAAGATGGACTTGTAACAGCATCTTCCTTTGATGTTGACAGTGGAACAATATTCTCCATTACTCTGGAATCTATCCACACTCACAAATGTAGCACTTCAGTGCCACTTTAACTGCTATATGTTTCCATTCTATTGAGTCCTAGTTCGACAAGTTTCCGGACTCAATTCAAGGTACAGGCTATTACCTATAAAGCCCTATACCAACCCTATACCCTTGGAGGGCTGCATCCGGCCCCCGGGCCTTAGTTTGGGGACCCCTGCCCTATACGCTTCAGGTCCAACCTATATTCGTGACCACATCTCTTTCTACGAACCGGTGCGGGTTCTGAGATCGACAGGGGAGGCCCGTCTCAAGCGTGGTTGGTGGGGACAAAAAGGGCCTTCTCTGTGGTGGCTCCCTAGCTCTGGAATACCCTTCCAAAAGAGATTAGATTAGCCCTCACCCTTCAGTCCTTCCGTTCCAACCTGAAAACATAGATGTTCAGACAGGTCTTTGACCTTAAGCAGGCTGAATGGGCCCATATGAAGCTTACACTTGGCACTGTTTTAAAATTGTATTATTTTGATTTTATGTTATATGTGTTGATGGGGGTGGTTGTTATAATTTTATGTGACTTGTTTTATACTTTTGTACCTTTTTACCTATTGTAAGTTATATGTGCACCCTGGAGTGCCTTGTAAGCCGCCCTGAGTCCCTTCTGGGGGATGGTGGCAGAATATAAATAAATATTATTATTATTATTATTATTATTATTATTATTATTATTATTATTATTATTATTATTGTATGACACAGCAAACAAGATAGATATGCTGGATTTCGTATCACAAAATCACAAGTCGAACACTTCCCAAGTGTCTAGGACTGTGTGATGTATTTTCGGATGTTGCGTGCAGATCCCAGCAGGGTGGCCTTTTGCAGTTGGCAGATCGTTATTATTATTATTATTGTTATTATTATTATTAGTGGTTTGATGAGACTCTTAAACGCCGTCCCCCCTATCCTTGGAGGAGTAAAGAATTCCCTCCCCAAACTGCAAATCCCAGGATTCTGTAGGATGGAAGCATGGCATCAAGGCGGTATTGCTGAGTATTATGGATACACTTCTGAAGGCAAGAAAAGTGAGAAAGGCACGACTGAAATATCACCCCAGATTCATAACAACAGCCAACGTAACATTTGGGGAATCCGGGAAATGTTAGGCTTCGTGCCATAGCATGTGGCTCACCTGATTGTCTTGTTTCACCGGAAACCCTTTGCATGATGCATGCTTTTCCAACCTTGCCCTATTTACTGCATAATGAGAAGTCTAAATAAGTTGGGTGTAATCTTGTAGAGCACTGGTTCTCAACCTGTGGGTCCCCAGATGTTTTGGCCTACAACTCCCAGAAATCTCAGCCAGTTTACCAGCTGTTAGGATTTCTGGGAGTTGAAGGCCAAAATATCTGGGGACCCACAGGCTGAGAACCACTATTGCAGAACATCCATAGTTGGCATTTTGGTGTGAGTGTGATTTTAATATATACTTAGAATGCGAGGGGTTTGGAATGGAGGACCTTTAATCTTGATTGTATTTTTTGTGTTGTTCGTCTAGATCAGTGATTCCCAAACTCTAGATTTCCAAGTGCTTTGGAATTTACCTCCCAGAAGCCTGAACTGCCTTGGTCAATGATCAGGGATTCTGGGAACTGAAGTCCAACACTTCTCGGAGACCAGAAGGTGTAAGGTCCAGATCTTATAGAAATTACTTTTTTAAAAACCCTGAAGCTCATAGAATCCATCAAGGCAGCATAGCTATCAGCACGACTTATACATCACAGTGGAGGAGGAGAAAAGAACACTACCCTCCTAAGATCCTCCCAGGATCTTTTTCCAGATCCAGAGCTCTGTAGCTCTGTTTTCAGTCTCTTTTAAAGTCCCTATTATTTCATTCAAGATCCTGTTCATTATTTTTGAAACCTTGCATGCTTCCTACCCACCTGCAACAATTAAAACCAAAGGGCACCATTTTACATAGATCTTCCTTTAACAAGTCTGTTGTGTGTGTTCTGGAGTTAGCATGTAGGCAGTACTTACAAATTTTCCCGTTCTCAGAAAGGGAAATTATCGTCTCAAAAACGTGGAATTTTTCAACCCAGTTTGAGAATAAAGGCTAGTTGGGTTTTTTTCTGCTCACAAAAAGTGAGCAAAATAGGGAAGTTTCAACATAAAAATTGGGTAAAATCCCCAGATGCCTGTATGTACATTAGAGTCTCACTTATCGAAGCTAAACAGGCCGGCAGAAGCTTGGATAAGCGAATATCTTGGATAATAAGGAGGGATTAAGGAAATGCCTATTAAACATCAAATTAGTTTATGATTTTACAAATTAAGCACTGAAAAACATCATGTTTTGCAACAAATTTGACAGAAAAAGCAGTTCAATACGCAATAATGTTATGTTGTAATTACTGTATTTATGAATTTAGCACCAAAATATCATGATATATTGAAAACATTGACTACAAAATTGGCTTGGATAATCCAGAAACTTGGATAAGCGAGGCTTGGATAAGGGAGACTCTACTGTATATATATGTGTGTGTGTGTGTGTGTGTGTGTGTGTGTGTATGGGAAAATGCAGGGAAACTCTTATACCTTTGCACCAGAGAAAACTATAGGAGCCCCTGGTGGCACAATGGGTTAAATCCTTGTGCCAGCAGGACTGCTGACTGAAAGATCAGTGGTTTGAATCCGGGGAGCAGGGTGAGCTCCCGTCTATCAGCTCCAGCTGTCCAAGCGGGGTCATAAGAGAAGCCTCTCACAATATGATAAAACATATGGGCGTCCCGGGCAACGTCCTTGCAGATGGCCAGATCTCTCACACCAGAAACGACTTGCAATTTCTCAGGTCACTCCTGATTTAGGCGATCCCTTGTAGTTCGAGGATGATGGTCCTCCATTTCTTGGAAGACGCCTGTGTGTGATTTTTTTTTAATGTGTGGAGGTCAGTGCACGGCCGGTCAACACACAGTCTTCACAGATTGAGGTCCCAGCAGTGGTGTGATTAACACAACCAGAGTGGCTTCTCAGTCTGTTGCAGCTTTCTTCCGCCTTCACAGCCGTTGTAACATGTACCGTGTTATCACTCCTGACACACACACATAAAAAAACAGAGAAAACTTTTGAGCTAGAAAAGATTGATACCCCTTTACGAGAGTAGATCATAGTCTCTGTCCATATTCGCCTCTTCTGTGAGTTGTATGTTACAAAGCTCTGTGTTGTGCACGAGTTTGAGTAGTGTGCACACAAGACAGGGCAAGGGTGTCTCTATACTAACTAGGCATTTCTGGCAGAGGGAGATAATAGACTCCACCCGAATCCTCCCTCCAGCACCCCTCTTGACTCCTCCACCATGACCCCCTCTCCCCACTCGCTTGTCCATTGTCGAGTGCACATTGGCCCTCTCTGGCCCCACAATGGGTTCCTTTGTGCTGTTGGCAGGCTGTGTCTTTTGTCAAGTGCCCTTTTTAATGCCTCCCTTCCCCTCCTCCTGGCCTCTAGGCTGCTTCCCGGATTACCTCCACCTTCCATATCTCAATCTAGCCCAGGCTGCTTTGCAGGAGGGCAGCTCAGTCAGAAGAGTTCACTTCCGTGCTGTACCTGCGCAGCGCGGAGACAAGAGAAAGGTTTCTTCTTCTCTGGTAACAGGAGAAATTGGGGTCACCCGAAGAAAGTGATGGGCATTATATCCAAGGACTGTCAAAAGGAAGTCTTCCTTCACACAATACATAATTAACTGGCAGCTTTCACTTCCGAAAAAGATGCTGTGAGGGATGCTGTTCCAATTCTACTCCCGTTGTAACTAATGTGAACTACTTTGCTTCATTTATTTTTTTCTTTTTGCACAATGAATCTTCTCCCTATCTGTTCCACCGGCTCTGGTTCCTTCTCCGCTTGTGTGTTATATTTCAGAAAACTTACCTGTGTCCCTTTGCAGGAGTTTCAGCTAGCTTTGTTTTAGGTAAGGAAAGCTTTTTAGACCATGGCTACTCAAGTGGTGGTCTATTGACTGGTGCCAATACTTAGAGAGTTTCCAGGAAAGAAGGGAACAATTATAAAGATTGGGCACAAATATGTCACCGCTTTGGTACCATGTGAGATAGTTTAAAGAAGGCAACTTCTTTTTAAATTTAGAAGTGGTTCTAATTGGACAGCAGCTTCCACTGGACATGCTGTAGTTTCCCCAAAATTGCACATACTTATTCTTTGATTCCTGGAAGTCTCAAAGTCATAAGTTCAATTCCTCAAAGCTGGGTGCTTCTAGATGAGGCTTTTTATTGTTCAGTTGCCCTTCTTATTCATAGAATTTTACAGAGTTGCAGTCATTGTAGTCTTTCGTTTGAACCCTCTTCTGTCTTCCCACAGCTTTCCCAATTTTTTTTTCTTACTAAAGAAAATGTCTTAAGAGGAAAAGAATGGAATTGAATAGTTCTGTATTGTATTGGTAATGCTAAGAGCTATTTATCTGGAATAATCTGATATGTTGGACTGTTTGAAGGTTGATGTAGCTGGAAAACTTTAGGAAACTTTATCACAGGCATAACCTGGGGATCACAACCAGACACAGTGAAGACATCTGCCCTTGCACTTTGCTACTTTACTGCTGAATACGCATGCCCAGTGTGGAATACATCTGGCCACATTAAAACAGTAGATGTGGCTCTTAATGAGACATGCCACATTATGACAGGATGTCTACACCCTACACCAGGGGTCCCCAAACTAAGGCCCGGGGGCCGGATGCGGCCCATCAAAGCCATTTATCCGGCCCCCACAGCACAAGGACTGAAGGGGGTTGGGCTAAATGACCCAAGGGGTCTCTTCTTCTCTTACAACTCATTATTATTATTATTATTATTAACATTAAGGCTGGGTGGCCATCTGTCAGGGGTGCTTTGCTTGTGCTTTTGGTGCACAAAGGCAGAAGGGGATTGGACTCAATGGCCCAAAGGGTCTCTTCCAACCCTCTTTTTTATTATTATTATTATTATTATTATTATTATTATTATTATTATTATTATTATTAACATTGAGGCTGCGTGGCCATCTGTCAGGGGTGCTTTGCTTGTGCTTTCAGTGCACAAAGGTAGAAGGGTATTGGACTCAATGGCCCAAAGGGTCTCTTCCAACCCTCTTTTTTATTATTATTGCTGTTATTAATAATAATAATAATAATAATAATAATAATTATTATTATTATTATTATTATTATTATTATTATTATTATTATTATTATTATTACTCAGTGGCCGACTATAGTCCGGCCCTCTAACGGTCTGAAGGATCGTGAACTAGCCCCCTGTTTAAAAAGTTTGGGGACCCCTGCCCTACACCATTGAAGAAATTATACTGTTTAGCTGGCATGGCACCACCTGATATCCGTTGGGAAATCGCAGCCTGTAATGAAAGGACCAAGGCATTGACATCTCCAGCCTATCCCCTGTTTGGATAACAGACAGCATGCCAATGCTTTAAATCAAGAAATAGATTTCTAAGTTCTACAGAGATACTCACAGGAACACCTCACAAGTGAGAGTCCAAAAGTGGCAGGCTAAAATCCAGAACCTCAATCAGTAGCTGATACCAAATAAGACAACCCCCCCCCCCCCCCCGGGCACACAGAAGACTGGGCAACTTGAAAGGCACTGAACAGACTGTGCTCTGGCACCACGAGATGCAGAGCTAAGCTTAAGAAATGGGGCCACAAAGTGGAGTCCACGACATTAGATTGTGGAGAAGAGCAAACTACAGACAACTTACTACAATGCAGCCTGAGCCTTTCCACATGCACAATGGAGGACCTTCTCACACTGACACCAGAGGCACTCCAAGTGGCCAGCTTCTGGTAAAAGGAAATTTAGTATAATGCCAAGTTTTTAACTTTGTTTGTGATTTTTCTATACATTGTAACTATTCTCAATTCGCTTCTGACATGATAAATAAATTGCTGCATTATATTCTCGCTGGATTTCAATACCTGTTCAGCCATGAAAACCCATTAAGTGGCCTTGAGAGCATATTCTCTCAATATTAGATGATAATAGGTCCTCTGAATGAATTTTGCCAATATAACCCTATCATTATAACTCATAACTCAGATTCTTTTTGAAGGCCCATCACCAAACTACTGGTGAGCGTAGTGTAGTGGTTTGGGTGCTAGACTTAAGTCTGTAGAGACAGGGTTCAAATTCTTGCTTGGCCATGGAAACCCACTGGGTGACATCAGGCATGTCACACTCTCTCAGTTTCGGAAGAAGGCAGTGGCAAACTCCTCTGAACAATTTTTGGCAATAGATTCCATGATAGATTTGTCTTAGGTTGCCATTAGTTAGAAATGACTTTATTTACAGAATTTATACCCCACTCTTCTCACCCCAAAGGGGACTCAGGGTGGCTTACAGAGTACACAAATAGGCAAATATTCAATGCCAATTAACAAGGATAGACAAACACAAACAGAGGTAAAGGCTGTTTTTCCATCTTATTTCTGGCATCTTGGAGGCTGTGCTCAACTTCGGCCACGGGATGTGTGTGTATGTATGTGTGTGTGTGTGTGCTGTCGTTCCATTTTCCATGCCAAGGACCTTCCTCCGATCGATTGATGTTCTTAAGGGCACCTTTATTACCTTCCTGCTAAAGCGGTACCTATTTATCTACTCACATTTCTGCATTATGACTTGAAACCGCATAACAGCAATGCAGTATCCTAGACACACTTGGTTTTGTCTTATTTTAGAAACTAAGTAGGTTTGAGCATGGCTAATGATCTCCAGGTAAAGCTAAGAATGTCATTGAATGTACACCTAATGTCATAGAAGGTACACCTAGTGGCAGGGAAGGTACACCTAATGGCAGAGAAGGTACAAAACCTTGGAGAGTCCTTATTACCAGCCAGAGCTAATGACACTGTGCTAGAAGGACGATTAATCTGATTCAGTATAGTATAAGGCACCTTCTTGTGTTCCTGTGTTTTGCTTGATCTTTATGTTTCCATAGAAAAGTGGTCTTGGACAGTTTTTCACTTCCTTTTCTTCTGTTGGTTCTCTAGGGCGTTTTCTTTAACAGAAGTGGCTGGGCCTTTGTGGATCTTTGCTTCTTTCCCGACCCAGGAGTAAAATTGAGTGGGTATAGTGTGTAGGATAAGCTTACATTTTAAAAAGTGACACAAGAGTACCATCATGAGGTCTAATGTTGTAGGTTGTGCTCTTGGGATGCTTCAAATGAGTTGCATTTCCTGGTGGTCCATCTTTACTTGAGAAGGTAAAGGTTTCCCCTGACATTAAGTCCAGTCGTGACCGACTCTGGGGGTTGGTGCTCATCTCCATTTCTAAGCTGAAGAGCCAGCATTGTCCATAGACACCTCCAAGGTCATGTGGCCGGCATAACTGCATGGAGCGTCGTTACCTTCCCGCCGGAGCGGTAGCTATTGATCTACTCACATTGGCATGTTTTCGAACTGCTAGGTTGGCAGGAGCTGGAGCTAACAGCGAGCGCTCACTCCACTCCCCAGATTTAAACCTGGGACCTTCTGGTCCTCAAGTTCAGCAGCTCAGCGCTTTAACACACTGTGCCACCAGGGTAAATTTCAGGCTTAATTCTAAATATGTGGGATCAGGCAGGTGCTGGGTGCTGGGAGGAGACGGTGGAGTCTGCAACTCTAATATGAACATTTTCTCCAAGAAGGCACCATCCACTGCAGCAGGGGTAAAAGTTGGGTAAATTTATTTAAACATTGAAAACCTACTCCAGGTGGATGTGCTGGCGACACTTCCTTTTCGTGAATGCATTTCTTGAAAGTGTTTCCCACCCTTCCCAATTGTGCTGGCTTAAAGGGAGGGCTTGAGCGTGACGGAGGCAAGGATAGCCCCTTTTCTTCCCAGCATCGAGAGAAGTTCTTGCTTCTCCCTTCCTAACCTGCAGTTTTCACCAAAGAATACGACCTCTGTTTGCTGCCTTTGGGTGGGAGGTGGGCACTCCGGGCGCTGGCCCAGTGAGGGCATGTCGGGGAGCAGTTAATGTGCTCCTCTGTGGGCATAATTGGGCGACCCGGCAGCCGTCCTGTTGGCAAGGGGAACAGATGCTCGTTGTTCTAACTACTGGCTTTCCCTTTTGTCTTTGCCCCAGGCGGCGAAGGGGGAGCTGAGAACAATCCATCCTGAACTGTACAGCCCCTGTCCTGATCTAATGCCCAGGCCTAGCGAGGTGCTAGAATGGCTTGTTTTTTCTATGTCATGGTCGACAAGTGCCCTATTTTGAGGAATAAGATCTTTGGGATTTGACGGCCACAGGACCTTCAGGTCGGGGGAGGAGAAACACCCTAAAACTGAGGGACAGCAAACATTTCTGCAGAAAATTGGAATAAATACCATGAGATAGTATCATTTGGTGAGATGGTAGGACATTTGGCAAAAGAAGGGACTTAAGCATAAACTCTCATATGTAATTTGAAAAATATTTGCACAAAACACTATATGCAAGCTTTTGAAGCTGCCTTGGCTTCTGCATCAGGCAAAGGATTCTAGAAAAGCCCTTTGTGCATTTTGGTATCATTCTGTTTTGAATACTTGGAAAACACTCCCGTCCATAGCAGAACTTGGAAAATGTTTTTTAACTACAGTTCCCAGAATCTTCAGCCATGATATTATTACGGTTCTTAGAGGGATTTGTGTGTGTGTGTGTGTGTGCGTGTGCCTTCAAGTAATTTCCAATTTATGGCAATGTTATCATGGGTTTTTCTTGATACGATTTGTTTACAGAATTTACCACTGTCATTTTATGAGTCTGAGAGAGTGTGATTTGGGTTTTCGTGACTGAGTGGGGATTTGAACTGTGGTCTATATAGTCAAAGCTCAATGCTTAAACCCCACTGACTCTGCTTTTCCCAAGATCTAGCTTTGAGATAGCCAAAGAATATGCTGAAATAAAACATATTCTCCATAAGCACAATAAAATCTTGTGAGAGAGAGTCGTATATTTTAAAAGCCTACATTCTTGCAAAGACAAAACAAACTTTTCAGAGCTAGAGATACAAACCATATTTCAAAATACAAACCAAAAGGTCGTCGGTTTGAATCCAGTGGGCGGGGTGAGCTCTCGCTGTTAGCCCCAGCTTCTGCAAACCTAGCAGTTTGAAAACATGCAAATGTGAGTAGATCAATAGATCTACCTTCGGTGGGTAGGTAACGGTGCTCCATGCAGTCATGCCAGCCACATGACCTTGAAGGCATCTACAGACAACACCGGCTCTTTGGCTTAGAAATGAAGATGAGCACAACCCCAGAGTCGGACGTGACTAGACTTAAAGCTAATGGAGAACCCTTTACCTTTACAGTGTGTGTGTGTGTGTGTGTGTGTGTGTGTATGTGTATATATGTGTGTATGTATATATATGAGTTCACATTGGGAATTGAGGAGACATGAGAGAGGAAGGAAGATAGCCCAGACTGATAGTATAAAATGCCCAAGAGTGTTTTAATTTGCAGGTATGAGCAATGCATAGAGCTTGTGAAGCTTCAAAGGCTTGCATAATGCTTTGGAATTTGCTCCCGAAAAGGTATCACTGCTTTTGAAACATAGAACATGTGCTCACCATGCATTCAGTGGCCCGACAAGAAATGCCTCAGCATGGAGTGTGCATTCAAAATGCTGCTATTGCACATTAGGATGAGAAACCTGCATTCATTTCCTAATTTATATCATGCAAGATGAGGGAGTAGTGGGAAAGGATGAAAGAGAAAACTGAAAGAAGAAAAAAACTGAGGACTCAGGGATGGGGGTTAAAATGATGGGTGCAGACAGGGCTTTGAAATTCTAGCTGTTAGTTCTACCCTCTCTACTGTAACTTCCGAGCTTCAGACCTTCTTTGCCACAAAGAGAAACAGGAGCTAGCTGTCTTAGCTCCTAAATGTCCTCATTTCTCTAAACCAGAAAACCCTGTTGCTTCTGCTGTCTTTCAACTAAACCTCAACCAACTCTTTTCCAGAATTTGAAAGAGCTGCCCTGCAGACAGCTATGAAATCTCTATCTAGAGTTGAAGGATCTAAATAACATAAAGGCACCAGATCCTATCTGGTCTCAGATGCTATGCATGATCTGCCTCTGGGTTGGAATGGATGGGAGACCGCCAAGGAAGACCAGGTGTTATAGGTGAAAGAACTGGCAAACTGCCTGTGACTTAAAAGCATATACCGTACGCACATTTAGAGTTCTCAAAATGAAAACCGGAGATAGCTCTTGTGTCTTTAATGGCTGTGTAGAAGAGATAATTTCAAAAGAGTTCCTGGGGTCGCTATGTCAGCCATGCAGTAATAGTACGTATAGTCCAACATCCACACAAAAAACCCAATACTTTTATTTGGCTGATTCAAAAAGCACAAAGTACACAGAGTATGCAAGCTTTCAAATCTGCATTGGTTTCCTCATCAGGCAAATGTGCTTCTCATTTAGTAGAACAAAAATAATGATTGCGGAATCGTAGCTATACATTTCTCTCTCTCAATACAATGTTCTGTTGTCAGTTAAGAGCGCTGTGGGGTGCCTTCATTGTTGTTGTGCGCCTTAAAATTGTTTGTGACTTGGTGGGACTCTCTTACGGGTTTTTGTAGGACTGAGATTTCATGACTTGACTAGGATCAGCCAATGTCTTCAACTTGCTATACCAAAGAGTGTTGGTACCTCATCATAGCATTGAGCCTTGGCTGTTAAAATGGTGTCAAACTGCATTAATTCTGCAGTGTAGACGTACTCAATAGTCCAACACTCAAACTATTAAAGGATATCAATGCAGGAAGGAGCTGCTCTCCCCCTTTTTTGTTACCTGGTTATGTCAGAAGCCTACCGAATTTCCCTTTTCTCTGCAGCTATTAAAAGTACAGGAACTATCTCCAGTTTTTATTCTGGCAGCTTACATAGTATCAAATAGTAATGGTTTTCTTGAGATGCCACTTCTAAGTTTAAGATGGGAGAAGAAGTGTTTGGTAGTTTCTTTGACCAAAGTGTTTTGTGCACAAACAAATCGTTGGATCATAGTTAGAAGAGATCACAAAGACAATCCAGTTCAGCACTCTGCTATGTCGGTAAATACAATCAAAGCATCCCCGACAGATGGACATCCAGCCCCTGCTTAAAAATCTCCAGAGAGAGAGACTCCACCATGCTCCAAGGCAGTATATTCCACTGCCGAACAGTTCTTTTAATGGGTTGCTGTGAGTTTTCTGGGCTGAATGGCCATGTTCCAGAAGCATTGTCTCCTGACGTTTCGCCCACATTTATGGCAGGCATACCGAGAGGTTGTGAGGTGTTGGAAACTAGGCAGGTGGGCTTTATATATCAGGGGTTTCTTTATTGCAGCAAAATACACACACTACAAAAGAGTGATAGCAACTATAAGGCATTAAAAATACCACGCAA
Organism: Anolis carolinensis; assembly: GCF_035594765.1. Taxonomy (NCBI): domain Eukaryota; kingdom Metazoa; phylum Chordata; class Lepidosauria; order Squamata; family Anolidae; genus Anolis; species Anolis carolinensis. Next base: position 32,389,529 of record NC_085846.1, on the reverse strand, counting down.
GCTTTCAGAATTCCAGCAGTCTCTTCACCCCAACTTAGTCATTGAAGAGGTAGAGTGCCTTTATCCTTGCAGATCCATTCAGGGGTCTCTGTATTGACCATACAACAAAATACCAAGATGACAGAGGAGTGATGCCTTGACTGGCCAACTGTAATGCAAGCTTTTGAAGCTCCGCTGGCTTCTTCACCGAACAAATAATAAAAATCATACAGGAAACCTTGCAGTAAATCCCAACCAATGCCCCGCATATATGCCTCTCAGTTTAAGAGCTAAGCACTGGCTCCTCCCTCCTTGTTCTCACAACCCCTTCCCAAAATTAGGAATTTGATTCCAGATCTCTGGTTGTGCAGCTGTTTGCCTTTCTTTGGCACAGCCGTGCGCCTCTGTGTCTCCCTTGTGTTTGGCAGAAGTCCACGCTGCTGGATGTATGTGTGTATCTCCAAGGGTGGGAGGGTTTGTCCTAGTGAGGCCTCGTGTTTTGCGCCGTCAGGGTGTTGGGGACATTGTGAGTCGGTGCAAAGTCCTGAGGGTGCATTCCCTAGCTGTGAGCCTCTTCCTGAGCAGAGGCCCCGCTCAAGGAAACCCCTTTCATGTCTGTAATCTCCTGGCATGCACCCGTCCTTTTGTTTGCCGGGCTGCATCCTGGCTCTTTTCCCTGCAAGTTGTGTGTGTGTGTGTGTGTGCAAGTGTAGTTTTCTTTTGCCGAAGAAGGGGGAGCTAATCAAACCCATCCTTGGGGGACTGGCCCGGAGGCCTTTCCCATCTGAAGGCCTACTCGCCCTGTGCGGGGCCAGGCCTTTTAATATCCTGTCTGACTGGTTTACTCCGGACTCCGGGTTGAAGAAAAACATCGGCAGACATCCTACAGGAAAGGGGCCGTGGGTGTGCAGCCAAGCGCCTTAACCTTTTCATGCCTGGGGGAGCGGAAAACATAGCAAGCATGGGCAGGCTGCAAAATGTTGTTGTTGTTGTTGTTGTCACCCATGTTTAGACTTCAGGAAGCCTATTCCTTGTTCTTGTTTTCTACTCGCAAGCAAGTACAAACTTCTTGGAAACAGTCAGGAAATCCAAAATATCTAGATCCTTTAGAGCAGAGCTCCTTAACCTATTCCTCCTGGAAACCCCTCTAAGCCCGAGAACTTTTTGTGTGTATATAAGTATATAAAACAGGTATAAAATCAAACATGTGTTGATAACAAGTCAGCATTTGCAAGGCCTGCTAAACATGTCAATTTTTCCTCTGAATTTGTCTGAATGTCTGAAACAGTCACGAGGGGACGTTCAGAAAACTTTAACTGTTGCAAAGGTTTTCGAGAGTCTAACATTGAGCTAAGGTTGTTGGAACCCACAGTTAGAGAAGCAGTGCTTTAGAGATCCTGCCTCCCTTTCCCCTAAATTGGCAAAGGTAGGCGGGTCCTGTTTGTCACACACACAACTGTTACAGAGATGTGCCTTCAACCCATAAATGTTTGAAACGGGTTATGTCAGGGAGGAGGTTGTCTCAATCAACCTGGCTAGGGAACAGCCTAAAAATTTGGAGTGTGGTTTCCCTCTGAGCCCCCATCTCTGGTCGGGAGGATTTTCCTTAAAAGATTCCATATGTCTCCATCGCTTGGTGGGGAAGGTGGGGCATCCATGTGTCTGGTGTTACATTAGCCTAGATTACAGTCCTTTTTAATGCAGCTTTTTCACAGAACAAGAAGCAGTACATTTGTGCACTCCAGAGCAGCGTACACATTAAAAATAACGATAACACAAATACCAGACAAAAAAGTAATATTATGTTGATATACGGTGTTTCTCAATCTCTGCTCCTCCAGATGTTTTGGGCTTCAGCTCCCACACCGCAATTCCTAATAGCTGGTAAACCAGCTGGGATTTCGGTTTACGATTTTGGATCATGTGATTTTCATGATTATACTACGATTTTTTAATACTATGTTCTAATGTTTGAATGTTGCTTATGTTTTATGCTTAATAATAATAATAATAATATAATTTATTATATTTATAATAATAAATAAGGGATTTAATGATTTTAACTTATAGTTATATGTTATTGTTATTGTGATTTGGTTTTCAAATGTATGTTCGGCATTGAATTTTGCTATTAATATGTTGTAAACTGCTTTGAGTCCCCCTCAGGGGTGAGAAAAGCAGTATATAAATACAGTAAATAAATAATAAATAAATTTCTTGGAACTAAAATCCAAAACACCTGAAGGAGCAGAGTTTGTCCGTAGATTCCTCCAAGGCCATGTGGCCGGCATGACTGCATGGAGCGCTGTTACCTTCTCGCTGGAGAGGTACCTATTGATATACTCACATTTCCATGTTTTCGAACTGCTAGGTTGGCTAATAGCAGGAGCTCACCCTGCTCCCCGGATTTGAACCTCTGACCTTTTGGTCAGCAAATTCAGCAGCTCAGCGGTTTAACCCACTGCGCCACCGGGGTCCCTCAGGAAGTCATTAGGATGGGAAAATCAATTAGAACCTGATCATCAGAACCAGGCCCTTTCTGGAGCTCTGACCCCCCAATACATTTGAATTCTCAGTGAGAGTCAGAAAATACCCCACAACTCATGTAATGCATCTTTTTAACATGAAAACAATCGTGCTGTATGGATACGGATGTCAGTTGTAAAGTGAGTTCTTGTTTACACTGGAAGGAACACACTCCTTTATGTATGCCTGAATTCTAACCCACCAGAATTTTGTCTTCCAATTCAAATACTCCATTAAGAGTTGTTCATTCTGGTGCAGCATGGATGGATATTAGTCATTCTTTCAGGCTTTTGACCACATCTTAGGGTTTTTTTCCTCTGACTTCTTTCTGCATTTGAGAACAGGGTGCCGAAGTTTCCAGGCACCATCCATATGATATTTTAAAGCCTTTTTATCCTAATTTCTGAACTCAGAATTCTTTCCCTTTTTGAACAACTTTATTAATGTTTGCCTTCCTTTTCCTTTAATGTGTGGCACATGTATGATCCTAATTTTCTCCATCACAGAATATTGTGCCCCTGTAAAAAGATAAAGGTTTTCCCCTGACATTAAGTCTAGTCGTGTCCGACTCTGGGGGTTGGTGCTCATCTTCATTTCTAAGCCGAAGAGCCGGCGTTTTCCGCAGGCACCTCAAAGGTCATGTGGCCAGATTGATTGTATGGAGCACCGTATTTGTACCCCTTTATTTGGTGGTGCTTCTTTTTTGTGTCAGGAGTGACTTGAGAAACTGCAAGTTGCTTCTAGTGTGAGAAAATTGGCCGTCTGCAAGGACATTGCCCAGGGGATGCCCAGATGTTTGATGTTTTCACCATCCTTGTGGGAGACTTTTCTAATGTCCCCGCATGGGAAGCTAGAGCTGACAGAGGGAGCTCATCCACGCTCTCCTCAGATTCGAACTGGGAACTTTCAGGTCAGCAACCCAACCTTCAGGTCAGCAGTCATTCCGGCACAAGGGTTTAACACATTGCGCCACCGGGGTTCCTTGGTGGTAATTGACTTGAAGTAGTATTAACTTAGGAGAATAATCCTATTTACATGTTAAGGAAGGAATGAACTCTGTACAAGCTCAGGGACATATTCTTCTTTGCAGTGACGCTTTTGTGGCCGTCTGGCATCCCAAAGAGTTCTGTCTTTCCGTGGTCCTTGAATCTGGGTTGGGTTATCGTCCGCACCCCTCTTACCCCTCCCAGAGCAAGGAACCCGGCAATGTCAGCCACTGCCGCACTGCCTGCCTTCCTCCCTCTCTTCCCCCTCCCTTTAGATGAGCTGCAGCGCCAGCATGTAACGCTCCTGGGATTGGTTGTGTCTGGCTCAATCCCACATCTTATTTTTCTGGCCTGAAAATGTCAAATCGCATCTCGCAGCAGTGCCATCCCACCCTTGCAAGAGAGCATGCTGGAGGCGGCTTCCAAAGCTTCCAGGCCTTTGGCCATATGGATTTGGGCTTCTCTTTCCTCGCTAGGCTTCTCGGTTCCCTCTGTGGCTCTCACCGTCTCCCACCCCCTGAGTCTGAGTGTTTCTGATGATAGGTTTCTTAAAGAAAGGTATTCTGGTTGCAAAATCCGTCTGGCCGAAATATAACTTGCCGGAAAGCATCCCTCCAGCACAAAGTGCCGGCGGAGCGTTTCACTTTCAAATAACTCCATTAAAATCGTAGAGCGGCATTCCCAACAGGCTGACT